>NC_056731.1:78251152-78373652 GCF_019279795.1 Protopterus annectens
AGATGGTATGCAGAATGTCCACCAGCATGTGCCCACAGTGGTAACTATTCCCTTCTATGTAGCACAACTCCTGAGTATGTACAGGACATCCATATCAAAGGGCATTATAGTTCCATAGTTCTTAGCCCTCATCACATCAGTAACTGAGTATAATACACCCTTTATCGAGTACCTCTCAAAACATCTTACAGGGATGAGTTACTGAGATGTACCTCATTGCCACAGTGAGCTCCCACACATCTTACTGGCCATACCTAAATATATTTTTTGTTGTATAACCATGAGTGGTTGATGGCGTAGAACCCGCTTCAAGGTGTTATCCAATATGCACGTGTGATACATGTTCCTGTGATAGACACAGTAAATACATAGCTGATTGACAACATTGCTGGCATGGGTTACATTCATGAAAGTGTGGATTGCCCCATATATATGCCATGCGCACCTGCCTAGTAACCAGGATTGCTCGTAATTTCAAATACAGGTGTAATAATATCACTCCTAACATCTCTGGAAGATGTTCATTTTTGAGGAAGGTTTGCTTGATTCCCCATCATAGAGTGCTGACAAATCATGATGGTTGTACAACTGTATTCATGCAGAACCATCTATAATCACTCACAATCACATATGTGAAAGACATGCCCCAGGATTCAATAAAATCCATGTAGGCTCTGTGAAGAACCTATAAAGAATTTACCCATGCACACAGCCATGGTCCTTTCTTGGCAGTGTGCCATACATATTAATCATGGTACACTGCTGAAGCACAGTAGAGTAACATGGATTTTGAATCCATGTAAGTAGCACTGTAGAAGCTGTGTCATACTTGCGGACTGTCCAGAAACCTTCTGGACAGTTGGTGAGTACAGCACAATACCTTTCAGCCCATTAACCTGGACTGAAAGATGAACAACAGATAGTACTGCATGGAATCACAATTTAAACATATTTTTTACTTTTATGTGCTTGTTTGCGCTGTGCAGCACGATGCTTATCATTGCTGACATATTCAGTACACATCTGCTAGACATCTAAAAATAGAGACCAGATATATCCAATTTTAATTATTTTTTTTATGTGCTTGTTTATGCGATGTGATATGTTGCATAGCTATGCTTAGCTGTTGCTTACATATGCAACAGATATCTGCTAGACATCTAAAAATAGAAACCGGATGTATTCAATCATTGTAGTTTTGCCATGCTTAGCAATGCACAAACCCATGCAGCAAAGCTGTACTTCACATACAGGCACCTTATAGTATATGTGAAAATATAGGATTTCCCTTCATTATCCTACTGACTAGATTGGTTGAGTCATGACCTACATATAGTAGGTCCTTAGTTTGAGTCATGAGCATTCATACTTTTTACATTTATTGCTGTGAAAATGTGGCAGGTGACTGAAACATCGGTTTAGTTTAAAATTAAAAAAATGCTACATTTAGAAAAGCTGTGCACCGTTTGCACAATGGTAAGCTTTGCATACACATGATTTGTGTGAGCTTGTGTGATATTAAGCAGCACAGCACGTTTTTGAAAGTTACAGCATGACATGTAAGGGCAGGAATGAAGCCTATTTAGAGGCCAGTAGGTGGTAATTCCACATCATTCATTGGAGTTCAAACTTGGCCTGTGATTATGTCTGGTGCTGGTGGAAAAGGAGTGTGCTTTTGTGCACTGAAGTGGGGAGTGTAGGAGACCAGAGTGTTTGTTGAACTCCTGGTTCAAAATTATGAATCCCAGCTGTTGCAGGGCAATTACCAGGGGCTCACAGTGTAAGTCTGTGGCCTAGGATCAGTTGGCCTGAGAACTTACCAGTGCTACTGGCTTCCGCCACACAGGTGAGCAGTGTCGTCACCTCTACGATGACCTGAAGCATAGAAAAATGGAAACTATAGACACCTGGGTCCAAGAGGCTAGGGCTGGGCAAATCCCACAGATGTGTAAGTATGTTGCCAGTAATTTAGAAATACACAAGCTGAATCTGTGCAAAACTGGTATACATATTGGTTTGCTTCTCTTCCCACAACTGCAGAAGAGAGGGCTCACATTGTCCAGTCCCATGCATGACACCTGGCCAGGATGAGGCAAACATGTGGAAAGTAGGAAAACATCAAAATAATAACTTAATTCATAATGTAATTATACAAAAAATTAATTGCAGAGTTTGCAGTCTTAACAGTCAAAAATCACATTACTGAGACATCTTAGTTCTTTATTAATGTGTCAGTGCCTATCTGAAACTGTAAAGCAAGGTAAAGCAAGTAAACATGCAGTACTGTGTAGTATAGCTTCCAAACATCAGTTAATGTTAGGTTCTACCTAGATTAATAGAGTAAGAGACACTGTTCTGGTCTGTTCATTGTCTGAAATGTGCTGTAAGTTGCACTCAATAAATGAACACCGTATATGGCTTACTTAACAGAAGTGCTACATAGCTTTCCATGGTCTACATGCCAGAAGCAACATTAATCAATACATTTTAAAGGTTACAAGCAAAAACAGTTACAGACCAGTGATTAACTTCACAGAAAAGCAGTAAAACAGTCCAAAACCAAAATGAATGGGGATTTGGTGAATAAAACAGACAGTATTGAATTGCAATGGATATTGAGGCTGGGGGCACATCAAGGGTATGGCCTCAAGGATTCTGTCTAGTTGAAACCTGTATTAAAGTCCAGGAAGCTTAAGAAATGAAGGATGATGTATGACTTGATTTGGTGTGATTTTCCTTTAAGTTTCAAATTGTCATTCTGTGCCTTTCTCTTTTAATGAAAGGGCATGTTTTTAGAAGATGTTATTGGATGATTGTGTTTCAGTTATGTATAAATATGGTAGATAAGCTGTTACAATTTATGTCTTTAAAAGCAATGTTTATCATTGTGAAAGCGCTTACATTCAATACATTGTTTGAGGAGTTTTGAGAAGTTTGGAGAGTCCTTGAGAGCAACCTGTTTCTGCCTTGTTTCAGCATGGACTTTTTTGGTTTAGGACTTTTTTACTAATACATTTTAAAGGGTGATGTTGCTTTGATAAGTAATCTTTTCAAATAGTGTTCACTATTCTTGTATTCGCTGCATGTGTGTTCTGATCTGACACCAGTCAAGTGTGACATGTAACTGAATAAAGAATGCAGCAAAAAATGTCAGTTATAAATGTAGTGCAATAGCCAGAGTAAGGTTCAAGCGTGTGTTCTGCACATGTCTGAAATAATACTGTGTATTCCACTCAGTCAATGAACATGGTACATGGGTAAGTTAAGTGAAGTCCTGGACAGCTATCCACATGTCTAAATGCCAGATTTTAAGAAACATTATCAATAAACTTTAAAACAAAATTGTGCTTTGATAAGTAATCTTTTCAAATAAGTGTTCATTATTCCTGTATTCACTGCATGTGTGTTCTAATCCGACACCAGTCAACTGTTACATATTAACTAATAAATAATGCTGCAGTCAATTTCAGAAATACATGTAGTGCAATACCCAGTTTAAGTGTCAAGCTGCAGTTCTGCTAAATTTCCCCAAAAATATGCTGGAGATAGCACTTAGTAAATGAATGGGGTATACGATTAGGTTAACATATGTCCTACACAGCCATACATGTGTGTAACTACTAGATTTCATGTGACATTAAGCATTATAGTGCAAAAAGAGATGGTACTTTGATAACTAATGTTTTCAGGTAAAGTGCTCATTATTCATGTGGTCACTCCTGCTTTTTTCCATTCTGAAAACCCACAGACTATGCATGTGTGTAAATGTACGATTTCACACCAAATGTTGCAATAAAAGTCTTAAAGTAGATGGTGTTTTGAGAATTCATTATATTCAAATAAAGTGCACTTTATTCCTGTAGTCACTGCTTGTGGGTTCTAATCCCATTGCAACCAACTGAGAAATGACCAGCTGTCTAATGTAATTAGTTTACATTAACATACCTCTCAAGTGTGATGATTTTTGAAGAATGTAATCACTGTTGCCCCATATGTCTAGTTCTTGATTAACAGGTACATGACATTACTTGGAATGCAATTTATTGGCAAATCCATTATGAGAACACTTTGCTACTAATGTAGAGGCACACTATGTAAAAATGTTCCCTGTATTTGTGCCTTTCTACAACCATTTGGGAGGGCTTGCCCCATAATTTCCCATGCTAACAGGTTGAGAGCTATGTACATCCAACATCAGCTATACAATATTTGTAGTCACTGTACATACAACTGAAATTTTAGATATGTACAAGTATGTAGTAGTAGTCTGTGTAATATTGCCTGCGAAGTTACTAATGCTTTTTTTTTCTCTCTTACCCCTCCTCTTCTCTTCTTTAATTTATTAATTATATTTATTATTATGATTTGATATTAATATATTATTTGTAACTACCTCTTATGTTGGACATGTATAATTTCATATTGCTTTGCTGTTAATATTCTTTCATTTATGCTATTTATTGTTGTGCTCATTATATTCCTTTCTATTTCTTTTGATTAATCATATTATCTTCTGTTATGTTAATACTAAAATTTGTTTGGTTATGTAACAAAGTAAAACAAAGCTCCCAGCAGAGTAAACACCTCTCGGCTAGCAAATAAAAGTATGTAACAAAGTCTAATTATATTAGCTGAGAGGTAACCATGGAACAGTTCAAAAGCCAGTGTAGTCACTCCACAAAAAAACTGTAGTGGTCGAATAGTCCAAGCATAGAAACTCCGTTGAAAATAAAAGATGATAGTTTAATAGAGCATGCTACAAGTAACTGCTTTCACATAAGCTTCGTCAGACCGTTAAGTTTCAAAAATGCATTCAATTAAAACTTTTTATATAAAACAGTCACATGTTAGTCAAACTCATTTAGCTTAATTAAACATTTAAAGGTACATCCTTGTACCTATAGAAAAAAAGGATTTAAGCTTTTTACTTTGCACGATTTGAGACATACTGATAGGGCGCTATGTCCCAATACAACAGATTTGGAACCTAACAGCATATTAACAATAAAATATCATCACTATTCATTCAAATACTGTTGTGTGACAAGCCACGAACAATGCATATAGAAGTGTAAGCACCAAACCCACGACAATAATAAAACTTGCATCTTTGCGCTGCACATTATATATAATGTCATTATTATCAAACGACGACTTATAATAATTACTAAAAAATTTTACTAAAAATGTTTTCATACCTAATGCTTATATTCAATAGAGCAATAAAATCTAACTACATAACTAACATCTGTCCTGTCGAGTTGCTTACTCCAATTTCCACAGGCATTCAGATCAGAAATACATTTCAATGCTAATATACACAAAATTTTATCAAAAATATAATAGTAATACATAGAAATAAAAAGTATATAATTTATATTATAAAAAATAAAACTCTGATCATAAATTAGGATGGACTTAATAAACTTTCAATTAACTTTAACAGATTCTAAACTGTTCAGAAGGTGGTACACATGGATGTTTGCACCATATAACAACAATCAACCTGGCATCGAGCAAATTGCTTAAAAGGGTGCCTTAATAAAATTGTAAAAGTGCATGTGAACTAAGCAAGAAATAAAAAACTGCCACTAAGGCAAGTATAACTAGCGTCAATAAATAAAATACCCTTCGTACCTATTGCTTATGGTTAAGACAATAAAATCTAGCTGCATGGTTGACTTAAAACCTTTCAAGTTGCTTCATTCCAATATTCAGCAGCAATCAAGAAGCATATCATCACTAAGATGTGAAAGATTATAATAAATATATAATGATAATGCACTGAAATGGATATTATGACACTCATATTATGAGATATGGAAACAATCAAATCAGTGAGTATACATGATGTATTATATGGGAAGTTGAATAAATGCTTAGCTGTTCGAATAATGGTCAGACAAGATGCTAAGCCGCATCGCAAGAATCAAACATATCAGGATAACATCGAACAAACAACCTAAATAAAATTAAATAAAGCAATGATGATGTGTGAGCCTGATTGAAAATAAAAATAAAAATAACCATCACTAAAATTGGAATACATGGCAGCAATAGATGTAACCTCCTTATATCTAGAGCCAGGCAACAAAAAATCATAAAATAAATTATTGGGACAAATTCAGGCAAAGATATGTTAGAATAATTCCACTACTTAAGTGAAATAAAATTACCTGACTATAAGATGTCTAGCTCTTAGCATGGATTTAATAGATGCTCGTTCATTTAACCCTTTGCCTTTGTCTGCCCTTAATCTCATTATCCAATTAATCTCTTTTTTCTCTGTGTGGTTGGGTATATTACCTTCCCTCACTGAAGGAATGATATAATCAATGACCATGAATGAGAATGTATGATCCTGGCCCGTGGCTATAACATGTTTAGCCAAAGCATTGGCTAAATGTCCAATCCTAATGGCATAAAGGTGTTCACGTATCCTAGTACGAAATGATCTATCAGTTTTGCCAATATAAAAGGAGTGACACTGCTGACATGTTGCCAAATATACGATATGGCTAGTACTACATTCGGCTGAAACCTGAAACCTATAAAATTGGCCATTGTCTGGGTGTATAAAACTATCCTCTACCTCAATATACATGCAGAAATTACATTTACCGCAAGGGTGAGTACCAGTAAATGGGCCTGAACTAGCCTTCACCAAGGTGTTGCAAAGTAATCTTTTAAGAGTAGGTTTGTTTTTATATAGAAAGTGAGGTGTTTCACCTACTATTTTTAAAATGTCATTATCCATTGTAAGGATACGCCAATGACTACTAATTAAATCTCTAATTTCTTGAACATTGCTGGTGAAGAACATAGGTATTTTTCTATAATATAGACAGGGACATTCAAGTTTTTTGGACCAGTCATGTGTTCACTTGGCCTAGATCAGAGCAAGTTCCCAGGTCAATGGATGGCAGGGAAAGGAATGATATTATACATAACACACCCTTGAATGTTGATATTAGTGGAGGAAATAACCACATTAATAATGGGCATGTTGTAACTGTTAATCCTAATGAAGAACTTCACGCTATATGAACTGACTCAGACACCCATGGTAATATGACATCCAATGATCCCCACCCATCAGTGGAAAGGAATACTATCCAAAATATTACTCATAAGGAAACTATTAATTCTCCATCAGGCATTGCTCCACAACCAGTAGTTTGGCCTGAGAACAATAATGTTGTGGGACATAGGCAAAATGCCCATCATAGGCAACAGTACACGATGGGTTTACCACAGTTCCCCCTTCCCATAGCTATGGAGAAGGGGGTCAGGAGAAATCAATCTATAAGTCGAGGGCGGCAAAAGAGGAAGCTCTCAGAAGAAAGTGCTCCCAATCAGACCTTGAAAAAATGTGGAATCAGACGAGGATTGCCTGATTTGGAATATTTCACATAGAAATTTGAATACTGATGAAGTCAATGTACTTAATAAGGGACTTAGCTTTATTCCAACTGTACATAGTCAACTTACAGATGTGTTGATAGATGTTAAAGTTTTTATTAGAAATGTGATGCTTAGATACCAGTATGGGGATAGTAATGGTAGTCACCACCAAATTTTCAAGAGACCTAGTGAGTATATACCACAGAACCATCTACTTGTGGAAGCATTTTATAACTTAGTTGAAGATGATATATATAGGGCTTATAGTGGCACTCGTGTTAAGCAAGTTACTAATAAAAAGAAATTTAGGAATAATTTGAAATGGAGTGAGAGAAGAGCATTACAAAGATTACAACAGGACGACACCCTTGTCTTTAGGCCAGCTGATAAGGGAGGACCATTAGTGATAATGGATAAGGAACAATATCATAATGCCATGATCAATATGTTTAATGATAGTAAATACTATGGCATTACATCTAAGTAAAGAGTGGATGAAATTAAATTTAAAATATATAACATTATAATTGAGTTAGTCAACAGTTTTATTATTAACACAAAATTAGCCAAATTCCTGGAAGTGGATTATCCAACTATACCGCATATACAGGGTGTTCCTAAAGTTCATAAAAATGGTGTAAATCCCCCCATGAGACCCATTGTCTCAGGCAGGGGATGGTGGACCAAACCTTTTTCCTTATATGTGGAAAATCATTTGAGACCAGTGATAGACAGGAATCAACATATTTTAAAAGATACCAAACAATTTTTATTGGATCTATATAAATTTTTCAACAAAGCTGAAATGAAGCCTAATATGATATTTGTAACCTTAGATATACAATCCTTATTCACCATCATACCAAATGATCTGGGAGTTATTACCATTAAAAATTACCTGACAAGACATAGTGAATACACTGATAAACAAATAGATCTTATTTGTTTCTTCCTCAAAATCATTCTGGAGAATAATGTTTTTATTTATGGTCATAATATATAAATTCAGCGTAATGGCGTGGCTATGGGCACATCTTGTGCCAATAGCTACGCCAACATGTTTTTAGCCATGTGGGAGGAAGAACAATTATTCATAAATCCATGGCATCAGGAAAGGGTCCACTTCTATTGACGTTTTGTGGACGATGTCTTCTTGATTTGGGAGGGCAGCCCTGAGGAATTGGCAAAATATATAGTATATATGAATAGCATGACTACATACTTAAAATTCACATCTAACTTTTCTGAGACAAGAATAGAATATCTAGATGTTTTTGTGGAAAGGGTCATGGACACCCATGTCAATACAGAAGTTTTCAGGAAACAATGCTATAGAAACTCATTTCTCCACCGTCATAGTATGCATCCAGCACATATATTTAAAAACATCATCAAAGGAAAAAGTATGTGTATTTCACATTTAAATGCAAGCAATTTAGGATATTGACATGAAATTAATACCTTTAAACAAAGGCTCTATAAACATGACTATAAAGAACACGAAATTAGAACGGGGCTAGAGGATATCAATAAACTCAGGGAAGATAGACCAGCACCCTACTATTCTGCACAAGTCAATTCTAACTATCAGCATACAGACATCACCTCACATATTACAAAAATACCTATGTTCTTCACCAGCGATGTTCAAGAGATTAGAGATTTAATTAGTAGTCATTGGCGTATCCTTACAATGGATAATGACATTTTAAATATAGTAGGTGAGAAACCTCACTTTCTATATAAAAACAAACCTAATCTTAAAAGATTACATTGCAACACCTTGGTGAAGGCTAGGTCAGGCCTATTTACTGGTACTCACCCTTGCGGTAAATGTAATTTCTGCATGTATATTGAGGTAGGGGATAGTTTTATACACCCAGACAATGGCCAGTTTTATAGGTTTCAGGTTTTAGCCGAATGTAGTACTAGCCATATAGTATATGTGGCAACATGTCAGCAATGTCACGCCTTTTATATTGGCAAAACCGATAGATCATTTTGTACTAGGATACGTGAACACCTTTATGCCATTAGGATTGGACATTTAGCCAATGCTTTAGCTAAACATGTTATAGCCGCGGGCCAGGATCATACATTCTCATTTATGGTCATTGATTATATCATTCCTTCAGTGAGGGAAGGTAATATACCCAACCACACAGAGAAAAAAGAGATTAATTGGATAATGAGATTAAGGGCAGACAAAGGCAAAGGGTTAAATGAACGAGCATCTATTAAATCCATGCTAAGAGCTAGACATCTTATAGTCAGGTAATTTTATTTCACTTACGTAGTGGAATTCTTCTTACATATCTTTGCCTGAATTTGTCCCGATAATTTATTTTATGATTTTTTGTTGCCTGGCTCTAGATATAAGGAGGTTACATCTATTGCTGCCATGTATTCCAATTTTAGTGATGGTTATTTTTATTTTTATTTTCAATCAGGCTCACACATCATCGTGGCTTTATTTAATTTTATTTAGGTTGTTTGTTCGATGTTATCCTGATATGTTTGATTCTTGCGATGCGGCTTAGCATCTTGTCTGACCATTATTCGAACAGCTAAGCATTTATTCAACTTCCCATATAATGCATCATGTATACTCACTGATTTGATTGTTTCCATATCTCATAATATGAGTGTCATAATATCAATTTCAGTGCATTATCATTATATATTTATTAAAATCTTTCACATTATAATGATGATATGCTTCTTGACTGCTGCTGAATATTGGAATGAAGCAACTTGAAAGGTTTTAAGTCATCCATGCAGCTAGATTTTATTGTCTTAACCATAAGCAATAGGTACGGAGGGTATTTTATTTATTGACGCTAGTTATACTTGCCTTAGTGGCAGTTTTTTATTTCTTGCTTAGTTCACATACACTTTTACAATTTTATTAAGGCACCCTTTTAAGCAATTTGCTCGATGCCAGGTTGATTGTTGTTATATGGTGCGAACATCCATGAATACCACCTTCTGAACAGTTTAGAATCTGTTAAAGTTAATTGAAAGTTTATTAAGTCCATCCTAATTTATGATCAGAGTTTTATTTTTTATAATATAAATTATATACTTTTTATTTCAGTGTATTACTATTATATTTTTGATAAAATTTTGTGTATATTAGCGTTGAAATGTATTTCTGATCTGAATGCCTGTGGAAATTGGAGAAAGGAAATCAACAGGACAGATGTTACTCAAGTAGTTAGATTTTCTTGCTGTATTTAACATAAGCATTAGGTATTAAAAAATTTTTAGTAATTATTATAAGTTGTTGTTTGATAATGACATTATATATAATGTGCAGCGCAAAGATGCAAGTTTTATTATTGTCGTGGGTTTGGTGCTTACACTTCTATATGCATTGTTCGTGGCTTGTCACACAACAGTATTTGAATGAATAGTGATGATATTTTATTGTTAATATGCTGTTAGGTTCCAAATCTGTTGTATTGGGACATAGCGCCCTATCAGTATGTCTCAAATTGTGCAAAGTAAAAAGCTTAAATCCTTTTTTTCTATAGGTACAAGGATGTACCTTTAAATGTTTAATTAAGCTAAATGAGTTTGACTAACATGTGACTGTTTTATATAAAAAGGTTTAATTGAATGCATTTTTGAAACTTAACGGTCTGAAGAAGCTTATGTGAAAGCGTTTACTTGTGGCATGCTCTATTAAACTATCATCTTTTATTTTCAATGGAGTTTCTATGCTTTGGCTATTCGACTACTACAGTTTTTTGGTGGAGTGACTACACTGGCTTTTGAACTGTTCCATGGTTACCTCTCAGCTAATATAATTAGACTTTGTTACATTTGTTTGGTTATGTTTATTTTTACCTTATGTTTATATTTCATTTATACAGCACAACAAGATAGGGTGGTTGCAGGTGATCCACCTACCTTGGCTCTCCTGGCCATGGCACCAGGGCACAGCCCATCTGGACCGCAACCTGGTGGCACCCTCTCTGCCATCCCTGTACTATCTAGGCTGTCAGGTAGTTCAGCCCCACAGGCTGGGGTTGGTCCCCCATCTGGGAATGAAAGTGGAGAGAGTGATTATGTCACCCATGAAGAACTGCCAGGTGTGGTGCATGGGCTGCTGCGCTCAGCTCTCAGTGCAAGCCTATGCCAGATGGAGAGCATGCTGTCCATCCTGGTGGGGCAGCCTCACCCTGTGTGCCAGCATCAACCACTGCCTCCACAGAAGCGTGAAGGTTCAGTGCTGACAGTCTCATGGGTAAGGACTTGAGTTACACTGCTACTGTGTCTAATGTCCATGGGACTGGGATGCCACAACACCCATCCCAACCAAGGTGTTCACCCCCCTCTTGTGTTACACACCAAACCTGTCTGCTTCCTCACCTTCCCAACTTAACTCCCCAACAAGTGCCTATGTCCCTTCTCCAACATTCCAGTCTCACATTTAAAAAAAAAGTGCACCTGCCCCACCTCCCCCAAAAAAAAAAAAAAAAAAAAATATATATATATATATATATATATATATATATATATATATGTGTGTATATATATATATATATATATATATATATATATATATATATATATATATATATCGTCCCATACATAGCTCTCCATTTCGCACACATGTCCACTAGACATATTTACTTTGGTCCAATTTACTTGACAATACACTTCTGTTGTCGTCACCCGCTCTCTCTGGGGGGTGACTGTCCAAATTTAGCTAAAAAAATCTGTTGAAGTGCACTGTTATTGATGTACAAGAAATGTTTTTTTTTTTCCTACACCATTCCTGCACATACCTACCTGCCTTTCACTATGTTTTTCCCCCTACTTGGCCCCCATTTCACCAATGTCCAACCTCCCCATTTTTCATTTCTTTAAAGTTTTTTTGTAAGACGTGCAGCATCACTAAGGTCAGCTAAATAGCTCTGTATTGATATGTGGGTGTGAAATAATAATAATAGTCAATGTTCAAAATGTACTCCTGCAACCTATTTCAAACCCACAAGCATTGCACCTGCAGACCAATGCATCAACCCACCAAGCCACAAAGCTGTTAACTAAAGCAGCTGGTTTAAGCGAAACATACCAATTGCCAAGTTGCCATCATTAACTGTGTTTAAGCAGGGCTGCACATCACCCTGCATTGCAGCAAATTTGCTTAAACAGTAATGGAAAAAAATGGGAGTGTAACTTGGAGTCTGGTGCAGAAATACATCACTAGAAAGCCAGACACAGAATAATGGATATAAGTGACATATCTAACAGCGGGTAAATGTGCACTTCTATCTGCAACATTTAAAAATACACCTGCTAAAACATTAATGACAAAATGGGTGTTTAACTGGGACTCTGGCGGAAAAATACATCTCTGTAAAGCCATGCACATAATAATGGATGTAAATGAGGTATGTAACAGCCTGTAAGTATGCAATTATATGTTGAAAAATACACTTGCCGTGACACTAGCTCAGTCTGTTAAATGCTTTGCAAGTATTAATTTTTGGTGCATATAGTCCTGGGTTCAAATCCAGTAGTGTATTACATTTCAAATACATGTAGGTGTAAATCACCATTGTGAATTCTGGAATGAATGACTGTGTCATCAACTACTTATCCACCCAGATTCAGATGGAATGTTTGCTGTTTAATGATGCAATCCAAAGACCTGCAGATAGGAACACAGTTCACATATTCCTATTGCAACACTAGAAAGTGCATACAGTGTCAGTTCATGCATTACTAGGCATTCACAGAGGATTTTAAGTTATGTAATTCAAAGGAGGCCTTGTAATATCAGACTGCAGCATGCAATCACTTGCTACTGATATTACAGATAAGCACAGTTGCACAACTAACATACACATATGGCGGCCATGCTAACAACAAGGATTGATAGAGTACACATTCCAGACGGCTACCATAACATAACACATGGCTTGGTAATTGTCCAGATGGTTGACATAATGACAAATTTATCCCCTACTTTGTTCAAGGATACAACAGACATTTGCATTTTACTCTGTTAACGATACCTTTGGCTAACATACTTACCTTAAACACATACATCAATATCATGTGGGATGGGTTCCCCCAGTCAGGCTCTGGCTGTACACCAGAGTTGCCACTGGTCACACCTTTACTCATAAGTGTTGTCCTCCTCATTCTGCAGCCTCTGTCACTATGCATATTGCCTGCAGCAGCAGCTGCAGCCTGTAGCACACTAATGTATGTAATAAGTATCTACTACAATCATACTGTCTGTGCTGTCATAGTATTTCTATCCAGCATTTCCACCCCATCATATGAGAAAGGGGATGAATTCTACTTTGAGGCCTTATATCTCCTTCAATAGTTGCATGGGATTGCAAATCAGCTGTGTATGCTTCAATTAGCATTACTCAACTATAGACTGGTTCAGAGGCAATCCCCTGCTAATGAGAACTATCTTAAAAAGGCAAACTCTTAGCTAGAGAAACCATTATGTATGAGAATTACTTTCTATGGTGAACACATTGTCATAACATGTATATATCTGTATCTTTCAAAAGAGGAGTATTGTACTCCAGCAAGTATGTAACCATTTTGTTTTCAACAGGATGCATATGTTTTAATATAATCATGGGGAATGGGGATTATATCAGTAATCCTTTCTTAGACCTGTACAGGTGACATGCCATTGATCTGCAGCTGTGTAACACTTACAGAGGATGTAGACTACAGCTATGGTTTAATGCTGTCTGTTAACTTGGGACACGGATCTCCTGGATACTGCCTTTGTTGGCAGTTGTAATATTACGCAGCTATTTTTTAGTATTGTACTATATACATATGTTATGGAGGGCTTTCCTGCTATGGGCTACACTACAAGTGGACTGGTATGTTGGGTATCTAACTATATGTGAGTATCTGTCATGGCACAAGCAGGTGTAGGCCACTAGTATCACCATCCTAGTTACTTCCACACCCTTTTTATGATTGGCACACCGTTGCATATGAGATGGGTAATCAAGCGAGGAATACTGACAGCCTACCTTAATTGCTGTATCTATACATACTGCAAACCCATGTGTGCAATCCTGACGTGTTCTCATTATTTTGTATTTCATGTGATTACATGCACACCAGATGTCGACCATCATTCAATGAGGCAGAAAATGACCTCATAATTGAAGTATTAAGACAACACTACCAAGTCCTGTGTCAAGAGGGAGGGCAAATAGGCAAGCATGATAAGCCTTGTGATATGAACTGGTCAATGACATAAATGCTGTGGGCCACCAGAATCACACATATGAGCAGGTGCAACACCATACCACTGACATGATCCATTCAGCATGCAGACAGGCAGTGGATGTGACCAGGGATCATCAGGTCAGTGGTGGTGGGTCTGCAGTGGAGCAACCTGACAGGCATTCAGGAATTCCCAGTGAAACTTGCAACACAGGACAGCTCCCAGGCTTCCATCACACCATATGTCATTGATGTGGGTGCCACCATTTCCAGCCAAGAAGAGCACCCAGATATGTTTAGTTGAATCAGCATTGTAATACTGTAGCATTTACAGTGTCAGGGTGCACATAGTTTTACATGTGTGTCAGGTGTGTTATGGGGTTGGGGGGACTAGGTTACCTGCAGTTTTAAGCTAATGCAGAGATTGTGACCCACATATCTGTTAACATAGTGACTACTGTAAATGGGGGATATTTGGATGTTGTACAGTGTTATACTATAACAGATGGTGCTGTTTACATTACCTCTCTCTCAAATGTTTTTCAGGATCATCAGGGATAAGAATAGGCTGTGTCCCTGCCACTGGTAAGCACAAAACATTTTTGACACAGATATAGATTTACTTCAAGGTATTAGCTAAAGTGTCATTCCCAGGCCTGCTGGCTGGATTGGTGTACTGTCTGTATGATTGAAAAATGTAGAGATAGGTTCTGACTGTACACACTTTAGGGTCATACCTAGGCCTTGTAGGTGTGACCACAGTGGTTGATTTCAGAGTATTGACAGAACTTTTCAGATGACCATACCTGTAAACTGGTCAGAGTTCTGCAGAATGTCAGCAGTGTACATAATTTATGTATTGCTCATGAGACTCCAGTTTAATGAGCTGTTATTTTGAAAACTTACCAGTTTGGACTAGAAATTAATGACCTCATGTCTTACTATCTCAGATTTTGGGTTTTAAAAGTCTATAATAGTGACAGCAGTGTATACAGCTTAGCATATTTTGAAACACAGGGCTGCAGATCATAGTAGTGCAAGTATTTATGTGATGCTTTCCCCTTTATATCACAGGTGACCTGGGAGGTTGGTCTTTGTCTCCTTCACAACATAAAGTCAGTGTCTCTTCAGACTCTGATGATGATGGTGGCCAAAGTGAGGCACAGCTGGGTTTTCAGGGGTGATTCTATCACAGAGGTTTACATTCCTAGTCCTCCCTCATTATCACCGTACACAGTCACTATGCCTACGCATACCCACTCCCCTGAGTCCACAGATATTGGACAGTCATTGAAAAGGGAAGTGTGGCTATTGTGGCTGAAGCAAATGTCAGTCCTGGCCATACCCAAACAGTTGGCAAGGTTCCACGCAGGTGGATTGATAGGGGTGCTCGTTGAAGTGCTGCTGTTCTTCCACCACCTCTTGCAGTGTCTCATCGTGTGTCACTCAGCATATGTTTAGGGCCATCATGGAGGCACAGGCATGTTCCACAAAGAACTCCAGATGAATGCTCAGGGTTATAGAAGCAGCACAGTCTAACAACTGCCTCCACTGCATTGCTGATACCCTGCATTGGTTGACTGATGCAGTGGAAAGATAATGGTCTGAGATAGATCGCACATTATCTGCCTTGGAATGCACATTGTCTGTGATGGAATGTCTGGATGAAGTTGAGCATCGGAGTCATAGATGTAGGTCAGCAACTATATCTGCTGAGAGTCCACATGGTGATTCACAATCATGATCCCATAGTGGCAATACATCCAGCACTTCAGATGGGAGTGTGCCTTCCACACCAAGACATGGCAGACAATGGGCTCATGGTCCTGAGCAATCCCATGGAAGACATGGTCCCAGCAGACTGCAGACACACTCAGTTAGTAGCCCATCATCTGATCTTGGGCATGGAGGTGCCAGTGCAACTTCTAGCAGAGCCAGTTCTCATGTTCAAGGGCAGAAATGATGAAGTGTCAGCTCTACCATGCATAGCTCAAAGCTGTCCAACATACATTCATGAAGGGCTAGCACTGAGCTTGGCTGTGTTCATGCAGACACTCACATAACACTGTCAAACTCAGGTCACCAACAGATACACATGCCACATTTACAAACAACTGAATATATGTGCCAGCCCATCCTGGATAACTGTTGAGTCAGTGTGGGATTCAATGACAGCTCCTAATTTGCAATCTTCCACAAATTTAGTCAGTCAGAGGCCAATGACAGTGGTTGTGAGTGCAGAGAAGTAAATGCCCAGAAGGAGCACCTCCTACCCCACCCGAACCCACATCACACATACCTACATGTGTGTAGGTCTATACCAGACACCTAAGTAAACACCAGACACCTCAAAAACCAAAACACAAGTTTGTTACACATAATCATACCTCTGAAGATCACAGTACACATAATGACCCACACACCACTGTCTCACCGGTCAAACACCTAAGGCAAAACATAAAATCAAACATATTACTCATAGGTGATTACATCATGAGATACACTGATGTGCCTCTCACCAGGCTACATAAGGGAAAGGTCATGATCAACTTTCTGTGAGGTGCCAGGATATGCCATATCACACATGCACTCAAGTCTGTCTACATCAGGTACTGCTATCTGTGTGTATGACTTGAGACATATTTCTCTGGACTGTATGCAGAGAAATGCCTGAGCTGACAGACTATGTATCGCAGGCAGGTATGCCCTTGGCCTAGAGCTGCATTTTACTGTCACCTAGAATGATAGCTCCATACGAAAATGATTTACATCAATAATTGCCATAGTGTGTTGTGCCAATGTAAAGGGATCCACTATCTGTCATCCTGGGATTACCTATTCAACAGACCTCAATGCTTTGCCAGAGATGGCCTTCATCTGCCACCCCTGAGATTTTGGCTACTAGCCAAGGCTCTTCATATCCCCATAGTGCATGTTTTAGGTGGTCTTACAAGGAAAAACCGCCCAATGAGGAAACACCATCTGCAAACAACATCACGGTTATGCTGCTAAATGCTTGGATGTCACCACTAAACTCCATTCAGTGGAAGCTGTCCCCAACTTGGAATATACAAATATTTGTGCAGACACAGACATCTGGGTCAAGGCTCTGGAGAGCACCACAGCCATACTAGGCTACACCTCCTTCCACATGTTCAGATCTCACACTTAAAGAGTGCAAAGTAATGAAAGTGGTGTATTCATATTCATTAAGGACAGATACACATCCAGACTGGTTAGACAGTATGATTCCCTGGAGAAACTGCAAGTGCTATTGCCTGCTTGTAGGCCACCTATTGAAGCCAATTCCAGCTACAGGAGCAACTCCATGAATCAGGACACCCACTGTGCTTAAATGAATATACTTGAGCCTATCAAGATTCATCAAAACAAGATGGTTTTGGTTGACTTTAACTACCCAGCAACTGAGTAGATTACTCATGCTCAAACTCACTTGCCTAGAAGTTAGTCAACTTCCTTATCTACAATGCCCTGGACCAGTGGGTTGACATCCACACAAGGGGAGGCAATGTACTGAATCAGGTGCTTACCAATATGGGTGACCACTGCAGATCTTCCACTGTGTGGTCCTCCCTGGTGAGATCTGACCACAAATTGGTCTCATTTAAGTATCACCCCTGACACCCTCCCCCCCTTGCAGCAAAGAAAGTAATTAAGTTCAACAAAGCAGATTATAGCCTACAATGGGGGTGGTATAAATATCTTGACTGCACCACCCCCCTCAGATGGAACAGGCAACTATGCCAAGCTCTATACCAATGTTTTATATAAACACCGGTACAACTACATTGACTCGTCTGTACCTGACAGGGGCAAAACAAGCTTCTTGTGGCACAGCAAATCTGCTTGGTGCACAACTGTCATTAGAAGATGTGATGAAAGGAGATACTGCCAGCCCAGCTACCTGGAATTTTGTAAATAATATATCATTGGTGAATATCAAAATGATTTATACAAGATGCTTGTGTTACAAATGTATTAGAACAGTATGTCATTTGTATATCAAACTGCTTGCACAGATGTGTATGCTGAAAAGGGCATTTGCAGACTGCTGTTTGAAATGTAGCCACAGTGTGCGCTACTGGAAGAGGACAGATATGTACATGCACTCTTTTAACTGTTTAAATGTATATATTTTAATAGTGGAAACTGGAATACAGGAGGTTAACTTTATAAAAATAACTGAAAATAATTTATAGCTAGGCCATAAAATATGGTATCCTTCAGTTTTCAATACAGAAAGAGCCATAATGTCTGTACTAAACAACTTTCTGTATTATCTTTAGGATGAAGTAATTACTAGTCTTGAAAGCATGAAGGAATGCAATTGTTTTATGACTTCCAGCATCTGCCAGAGATCTAAGGAGAAGCCCTTGTCTGCATATTTTTACAGGTAGGTGCTAAATACTGCCAGCCTCAGCAATGGGGGTCTTAGCCTGGGACTAGTAGAAGTCAGATGACAAGAAGTGACGCTGTCCAGTAAGCTATCCCAGCAGTAATATTTGAGATATTATTTTGAGAATTTCTTAGTGAGAAAGAGCATTCTGCATTCTGTCTTAGACCTGAGAACTAGAATATCTATTCACCACATCTGCCTTGTTTTATTAGTACGTGCTTATATTATAGTAATTATCTTAGATTCAGTCAGAAATATAGAAAATCATATTTATTTGAGACTGTACTGCAATGTTATTTTAAATATTTCCTAGGACGTTGAACTCTGATGTCACTGTGAATATATATTTATTATTGGCTTGTTCTTTTATCATTTATTATTAAATATATTTAAACATTTCATTGTGGCTGATTTGTGTAGAGATATTTAGGTTTTGAGAGCACTTGCATATTTATTTGGTGACACTGTGGGTCACTCATAGCATTGCACTTGGTAAAACAGCCATTTGTATTAATAGTAACATTACACAGTAAGATTGGACACCCTTTGTTAAGGGCCTTAAAGTAGCTGATAAGGAGTGACTGGTGGCAGTAGTAACTACCTTGTAATCTGGGCAGAAGGGGGCATAGCTAGTAAACCTGTGCCAGCCTTTCCCAGGAGTGTGTGTGTGTGTGTGTGTGTGTGTGTGTGTGTGTGTGTGTGTGTGTGTGTGTGTGTGTGTGTGTGTGTGTTTGTGTGTGTGTGTGAATAAAACCTCAAAGTGTGTGTGTGTGCGTGTGTGTAAATCAAACCTCAAAGTGTGTGCATGTGTGTGTGTGTGTGTGTGTGTGTGTGTGTGTGTGTGTGTGTGTGTGTGTGTTTATGTGCAAATCAAACCTCAAAGTGTGTGCATGTGTGTGTGTGTGTGTGTGTGTGTGTGTGTGTGTGTGTGTGTGTGTGTGTGTGTGTGTGTGTGTGTGTGAATGTGTGTGTCAGCTACTTGGGCAGGGACATGAAGCACTGGTTGGACAGAGAGGGTTCTGGAGGTCCTGGCTTGGTCACTTAACTTAGATCTCAACTATATAGCTGTGCCACTGTGGACTCTTACTGGGGAGCTGGAGAAAGAGGGAGAAACCAGATATGGACTGATTGTGGTCTCTGTGTGCTCTTAAGGGAAATTGCACTTGATGTAGAAAGCTGCATCTGGAAATAGTGTGTGCAGTTGTCATCGTCCCAGTGTATGTCCCCCACTGATGCCAGTGGTGAGTATTGAGGCTCCTCGATTACTGATCCAGTGGAGAGTTGTCACAGCAGGCTTTACAATAAGAGGTAGAACAATGGTGCCTCAGATTAGGAGGGATGGAGCCCCCTTAAATGGTGACAATCTCTCCTCAGCTTAAACAAGCAAATAAGTGTTGTTGTGAAGTCCTGCAAAACAAAGTATGGGACAAAATTAGCCTCCTCCACAAAGGGCAACTACAAGGCATTGTGTAGTTGCATGTGTAATGTAAAAGTAAAGGCCTACATTGTTGGCAAACTCATACATAATGGCAACACATATAATGAGCTTGTAGACATAGCTAACTTGTTGGCCGACAGGTTCTCTGACAACTGCATTGCCCTGTCCCCACCATATGTACACCATGCCATCCTTA
Organism: Protopterus annectens; assembly: GCF_019279795.1. Taxonomy (NCBI): domain Eukaryota; kingdom Metazoa; phylum Chordata; order Ceratodontiformes; family Protopteridae; genus Protopterus; species Protopterus annectens. Next base: position 78,271,838 of record NC_056731.1, read on the forward strand.
CAACCTGTCCCATACCCTGCATCTCTTAACAGCAGGTACTAAATGGCTTCCCTAAGGTGACAAACACAGCATCTATTGCACCTGCTAACATCCTATGCTGTGTCCTACATGGTATCCTACATGAACTACCAACACCATTGGAAACTCTTGGAGTCATAGTGTAACCACCGGCTGCATTCCAGCTGACTGGAAATTGGCCACTGTTGTCCCCTTGCACAGAGGTGGTGCATCCACTCACCACTGGAACTAAAGACCTATTAGCTTGACTAGCCATATCTATAAGGCCATGGGGCAACTCATCATGGATATCAACAAAGATATAGGTAATCTAAAAACACTTGACCCCACACTGTTTGGATCAGCAATAGGGAGATAATGCTTGTTAAACCTGGTGAACATCTATGAGGCAGTCACCAATGACCTGGATGAGGGATCATCTGTGCATACAACCTCCTGGACTTTGCCAAGTTGTTTGACAGTATCCCCCACTCAGGCATCATTGACAAACTCACCCAGTTAGCCATCCTCTAAGGTTTGGAATCTATTTATCCAACTTACAAACACAAAGTGAATGTCTGTGGCTGACAAGGTTTGCTGATGCCTGCAAATTCGGAGTGGTCATAGACTCTTCAAATTATGTCAACATCTTACTAGTGCATCATACATGACCAAATGATTATTGAAACAATTATGGCATTAAACTCCATGTAAATATATGTAGTATCATTCCTTTCAGTGACAGAAATGTCCCTGCTATGTAGCACATCAATAGCAACACCTTAAGTCCATACTCAGGGGGTGAGAGACCTGGGCACACAGGTTTACATTTACCTTGCCTTAGATCACCATGTCTCCACAGTGGTAAGAAAGGCACTATATCTTGCTCATGTCATAACTGAAGAGACTGTCACTTGAATATGAAGTATTTATAACCTTTTTATAGACTTCCCTCATTAGGCCAATATGTAAGTACAATGGCCATTTTTTTCATGTACGTTTCCAAGCATCAGTTTCAATTGCAGAAGCCCAAACGTTCCTTACAAGAGAAATTCAAGTCTTCAGAATCTGTTCTATGGATATCATCTGAAATCACTGTAACTTTAGTCTGTGTCATACATACTACTCAGAGGTGATATCTGCCTCACATACGAGGTAATCTGTGACCCTGCTTTATTGGACATGCTGCATACCTGTAAGTGAAATGGTACTCACTGTAAGGACCTTACCCTGGTATATGACATCAATAAAGCATGCTGGATGGAGAGATATGTCTTCCAGGGTTAGAAAAACCTTTGCAACAGACTCCCACTTATTGTCAAACAGCACACATCATTGGTCTTCTTCAGATGCAATCTGTACAATTGGATGGGTGACCATAAATTCACCATAGGAGTTTTGCCTGTGTGCCCCATGGACATGGGCAATAGGTGCTGATCATGTAAGTAAGGGTAATAATGTGGCTAGGATTATAAAGGCCCTAGAACCATTAGCCTAATAAAGTCCAATGATCCTATGATCCCATAGGCTGATGTAAAATGATATGACTGACTTGGCTACAGTGAGAATGGTATCACTACCAATTAATGTTTACAGGACAGTGCACAGCACAGTCACACTCTCCAAGCTATATACAATGAGATTCAAATCTCTACTTATCTAGTCTTACACACTACAAATCACAGTATGTAATGTATGGGCCACAGCTTAAGTCTGACATTAGCATGTCTTTATGTACTCTTATGCTAGAAAAATTAAGGAGGTATTCTTGAGGGCAGGAATTTTGAGGCCTGCATCACCTGTTGCAGCCAAAATAGTGCAAAGCCCTGCCTCATTCTTTGCCAGTGTGGTAATCATATTTGTTTTGTAGGGAAATACACATAAACACAGACCTAGCAAGTGGGTTGGACAAAGAGTAAAACCTCCACTTATCTAGTCTTATACACTACAGATCACAGTACTTAATGCACATGCCATGGCTTACATTTGACATTAAGGTGGATGCTGGAAGTCTTATGGTTAATGGCATCTGCAGGCCTTGCATAAGACAGGGGTTTGGAGGGCTGCATCAACTGCAAGGGCCAAAACATGCATATCCATTGCAGTTTGAAAGTCAGTGGGGGATCCACATACACACACAAACACAGCAAGTGGGCTAGATTGAGATTAGAACCCCTACCTATCTAGTCTTGCACAGAACAGATCAGAGTATTTAACTCACACACCACACCTTAAGTCTGCTTTATGCATGACTGCAGGCAAACTAATTCTAGAAGACATGCACAAGGGTTGTGTTGAACTGCATGTGCAGCCTGCAGAGTTGCATTGCTTCTTACTGTCATCGGCATCTAGCAGACAACTGTATTTTATCCTAGCTATGTGGCAATTGTAGCTATTTTGGCCATATGTGTCTGATTGCATTTGGATGGGCAAACATGTGGCCAAAAACAAGTTGCCCTGTTGGTGCATGAGTACAGATCATTATATATTACACAACTTGTTCACTTGTTGGTGTATGTGTGGTGACATCCAGCAGGCATAGGGAGCTGTAAGTAAGTGCATTATCTACTGCTTGAGCCCTTACTTTTGGTCCTTTGACCAACATTATATATGTGTTATAGTGCAGCTTTAATCATCACAATCTGGGTATGTCGGGCAATGCAGACAGACACACACACACACACACACACACACACACACACACACACACGCACACACACACACACACACACACAGACACACACACACACACACACACACACACACACACACACACGCACACACACATATATACATAATATATTTATGTATATATATATATATATATATATATATGTATATATGTATATATATATATATATATATATACACACACACACACACACACACACACACACACACACACACACACACACACACACACACACACACACACACACACAAAGATATATATAAATATATATATATATATATATATATATATATATATATATATATATATATATATATATATATATTTATTTATTTATAGGTTTGTGTGTGCCTGATCTATATGCCTTATCTAGATATATGGGGAGAGACAGAGATGTATGTTTGTCTATATGTATATATATATATATATATATATATATATATATATATATATATATATATATATATATATATATATATATATATTGTGTATAATTTGTTGTGCGAGGAGCAACAGATTTGCACTCAGCTTAAATAAGTGTATGAGCATGCCCAGTGGGAGTTTTGCTAGTTATAATCTGACTCCAGCCCACACTCAGCTATGCTCCAGTCCAGGATTTTGTGTATTACACAGTATGACATATGTCCCTGTTTCTGCATTGCTGCACTTCACTCACATTAGCTAAGATTTTCTGAAGTTGTCATATGTAATTAATATGTGACAGAGGTTAAAAGAGTACAGCAAAACAGACTGGCAGTTTGTAGAATACAAATTATTGATATCTCACATCCAAAACATTAGGTAATTGCCTTAGTCCTTTAAGCCGCAGAAGTTGCTTGACTGACAGGGGGTCATTCATCACAAAATCAAGTACATAAATAAGTACATTGGTTATTCGTCCGTTACCTAAGACATACAATGTATGATCGATTTCTATAGTACTGTCCTGAGACTGAATTGTTCATATACCATTGATGAGTTACGGTTAAAGCAGTTACGAGAGAACACTGCTTTGCTGGGGGTGGGGGAACATCATCAGATGTTCTGCTGGGATACACGACAGTCAGACTATCATTTAACACAACTGTTTAACATCTCCCTTCCATAATGCACCAGTAATCTGTTGCAGTAAGACTGCATGATTATTCCACGCATGAGGCCTACTAAATAAAAATGGAAACATGTCAGTGTAATGGGTATCTGTAATCTCATGTGGATACATTTCTTTTCAACTAGCCCACTATAGTTACTTGCATAATGAACCTGGTCCATACATATACTGACATATCAGTAGACTACTGTATAGGTTATGGGCATACCCTGCAAATGCAGCAGTTGCCACAACTGTAGTTCAGGGCTGACTCTGTCTGCTGCATGCATCACACAGCCAATACATGGATTGGTACAGGATATGCGAGTTGCCGGGCATCAATTTTAATATCTGTATGTGAGTAGATGTAAGGTTTTAGTCCCTAGGTTCCTATGTATCAATGAATATCCTATGCATTGTCTCTTAGTCAAAGCTGGGTGTACTGGGCACACCAATATCTGCTGGTGGGGGGCTGTGTATCCCTTCCCTTTGCTGATCCTACTGCAGCTGTTTCCACAGGATCAGAATGTGCAGACTGTGAATATCTGTGCACATGTCAATGAAGTATACTACAGGGCTCCACCAGATATATTGAGGCACCAGAACTGTGACTTCAGAAGCCCAAACACATGCTCTATGATGTTCCTAGTTTGTATGTGTGCTCATTATGGCATTCTTCCATGGGTGTGTGTGAATTTCTGATGGATGTCATCAGCCACAGTTCCAGGGCATAGCCAGCATCCCCCAGTAAATGACCTTGTACGATGTCCCCTTTAGCAAACATCTGGAACAGTCATGATACATGCCAGATATCGGAGTTGTGATAACTGCCAGGGTTGCCAGCACACACGTTCAGGATAATCCCCTGGGCATTGCATACAACCTGGCAGTTGGAGTGTTACTCCTTGCGGTAAACATAGATTGTACCCTGCTCACCAGTGGATGCCTTGATGTGTACATGAGTGCAATTTATGGCAGTGCTTCAGGATAATGTGCTGCACAGTAGAAGTGTTGCATATGGTTGGCCCTCACCTCAGGAGTAAGGGGAAATGACACATGGTCACTGGCATGTGGAAGCACAGCATCCAGGAATTGGTAGAGTATCCTGGATGCAGATGCCTGTGACAGCCCCATCATTTCCCTAGTTGGTCTCTGAAAAGTGCCTGTAGATAGTATCCTATGGGCTACACATACCTTTGTCTCCACTGGGATGGGTTCCCCTATGTTAGCTCTGGCTCTGAGTTGAGGGCAGCAGAGCTCAGTGAGTTTTTGTAATATGCCCATCTACATACTGTAGCTCTCTATAATCTCCAACTTATGTAGTTCCTGGAAGGTTACCCTGGACCTAAATACTCTTCTCCTTCTTGGCCTAGACTTATTGTCAGCAGCACCAGCAGCACTGACTTCAGCATTTAGCACATACATATGTAGCAGACCTGCAGCAGCCCCTAGCATTATCCCAGTTAAAATTACAAAGTCTCTACTCCAACAGCCCAAAGCATTGAGGGAAAATCAGAATGTAGGGTTTAGGCATATTTTATACAGTTCTGCTTTATGTCAACCATATGAGACTGGTTAATTATGATGCGGTTCGCCTGCCCAGGATATAATTAACATAATTTAGACACCTTACTTAAGAGGGTGCCTTGCCGGTATGCACCACGGTGTGCAGCATAGCTTATACAAAAGTCAAAAATATTTATTGAAGCTGACCAGTTTTAATTGATTGCTGCCTACATCATCACTGTCGTGGGTAGTCTCTCCACGCGAACATGCTCAGCTATGTGATGCAATGTGCAAACATGTGCAGCTGGGAACAAAAAATACTAAAAATAATGAGATACCCCCCCAATGTCATCCACATCCTCTGGCAAAATCAACAGTGTGCAGGAGCCTACATGAAGGGGATATGCAGACATGGTTGCTCCTTTTAGCAGTTCAGGAAATCCACCTGATTTGCATACATATTCATGCTGACTGCCTAGATACTACATGATTCATAGCTGTGTGAGCTTGGTGACAGCAGTATGCACCATTGTACAGACCCAACATAAGGTTGTACACTATATTTGTGAAAACCATATTCGAAATGTTCTTTTTTTCTGTTAAGCATATTTGTACACTTACGCAAGCATGCCAAAATTATTAAAAAAAATATTAATTTTACATATTCTTTTCCTTTTTCAGATATCCTCAGTGTACCTTTTTCACATATATGTCTGTGATGTAACATTTTCTGGGGAGTTGTGTTCATATTTGTGGACTTTTACATCCTCTTCTGTCCTTGTAGACTCCTGTATGCAGTAACATTCTGTGTACACCCCTGACACTGACAAAGAGACTACACGGATTTCTTTCTGCTTGTTGGAGCACTCCTCCTTGGTCATTTGCATAAGATTCAACTGCCTGTTAGGTAATTTGCATTCCATAGAACTTTCCCTGTTTTCCTGTGCTGGCACACCACTAAGCGACACTTACTGAATCTAAAATTGTCCGTGTTGCAATACGTATACCAAAAGAAAAAATTGTGTAAGCTTTACTAAATTCCCAGCATGGATTAATGGTGGTATTATGTTCATATTGTCCATAATTGTGTGTCTTTTGCCTACTGTTGCCCATGAGCCTGTTGATATGTATCCCACTTGGTTTAGACCTACACTGACATTGCATTTATATCTGGGCAACTAATTTTTCACAGCTTCACAATATGGACATACCCCCTATTGTATATAATGTCCTCAATAAATGTCCTCTCCACTGTTTATGTCAGGATGCTTATATCACAAAGAATCCTCTCCACTGATTTGTCACCTTGTGTGACAGTTACATAATATACAGCAACTGTGTGATGATATGACTATCCCCACTCAGGAGGTTTATACAGCAGTGTGTACTGTATCATGTAGATATGTGATTAGTGTTTATGGTACAACCATCATGTCTTTGTGGTATATGTACATTGGCATGCTCTCATCTGCTGTACATTACCAAATTTCAGCTGTTCTCTTACCCTGTGTTTTTACTAGAATTATTTTATGTGTCCTTTTCAATGCACACACTTCCCCTGCATAATTATTTATAATGCAGTCTATGTGCCCTTGCTTATCAGTTGCAAAACTTTTATTCAGTATGCCTAAGGTTTCCACACTCCTCTGCACTGTATACACTTACATGTAATGTGTTGGAACTGTATACATTGCTGTATCAAAAAACCTCATAGTCATTGTGGGTTTCCACACAATTCTACAGATCTAGTTTGCCCAGAGGTAAACAGGAGCACATATTTGCAGGTGTTAGTGTTGTGTTACCCAGTTTCCTGGCTGGCAACGCTGTTGCTGGCCTCAAAAATATGCTTGTTTATGTTTAAATGTGCTTGTCAGCATGTATATGCAGTAAGCCCTACTGTTCATTTCTCAAACTCATACACTGCATGTAGGCTTCATACTAAGCCTACATATAGTTTATTGAATCCCAAGGAATATCTACTTCTAGTCTGGGCCATTAGACTGTGTCTCTGAAAAGTAAGTGATGTGCAAAAGTGACAGCCAAAGCTCACCTTGTCATTTTCTTCCAAGAAGTGTTTATTAGATTTCATCATTAAAAGATAAATGTGGGACTTGAACCACAATCTAAATATGATGCATACTTTGCACTTCATCATGTTTCCAGGTGTGCTACACACACACTTGATTCACAGGTGCAATTTATGCAGTCTTTATCATAGAACTAAGTTATATCAAATTGAATTTGTTTATCCATTTTGCCATGTTTGTGCTAAGCAGCCTGCCATGCAAATATTAATATTGAAGAAGAAAACATCAACAGCATTAGAAAATATATTTTAGCACAAATTACAGAATTTTACACAACTCTGGATTTGAACTGTCAGATTAATGACCCTACAAAACACAACAAGCGTGTCTTATCCCTTTTTGCTACAGAAGCAGCTTTGCAAAATTGAATGCAAATCATTGTGCATACAAGCAGGTCACATTTGATCCACAGTATTAACAAGGTATTTATCACATTCCACACACTTATACACTCTAAGCTGTTTGCAAATGTGTTAATTACATATTCAGTGCAATGACTACTGATCACACAGCTATTTCAGAGTATTGTTTGCAGCAATGCAGTTCTGTCTTCTCTTTGTAGTGTGTTCATTCTCCTCTTATCTGTGCTGTAATCTCAAACATGCAGTCTGTAGGGCATTTTGTATCATTGTCCTTAAAATGTATGAGAATGTTACGACAATAATCTACAGTTTTTACCAAAGGCAGGGGAGTTTGGCTATTAGTGAACAAAAACTAAGAAATGTGTGCTACTCACTTCCATTTAAAACCTCAATACAATTACTTCTACACTTTATAAGTGTAACCTCGGTGACACACCCACTGCAGGTAAGGTAGACCGAATGCGTTTTGTGTTTTTCTTCTCAATACAAGTAATCATTCATAGTTGCAATCTATTAGCAACTAAAACTGATGTATTCCCTGCACAATTTTTACAACTATTACACAAAGTCAGAACTTCAGGATTCAACAATTCTAATGAGTTCACACCTTATTTGCATCTTCACCATGCTCACAGGCTGTAATCTATACTATAAAAAGGTAACCATGCAGCTAAGAATCTGAAGGTGAGGAGAGTTGTGTATGTGGACAACACAGAAGGCGACTGCTATTCATTTGGATTCACCTGCACAGAAGACTTCTGATCTTGCTAAGGTGTGATTGAATTTTTCAAATACATACTAGATTTGTTCACATGTTGCAAGGAAAATATTTTATATATATGCATTATAAAATGGAACTTTTATCTGTATGCCCTTCTCAGAAGTTCACTGTTGGTTTAGTGACTCAAAAAATGATGTCACTGTCCAAGCATTTAGGTGACATGGTGTCTTTCTCCTTGAGAAAGGATGTGGAAATATGTCTGACAGAATGCAGATTTGGAACCAGATCATGAATGCCATAAGGGGGTGCAACAGGACTTATGATCAGGTGCATCATAGGGCCATTGATATGATTTCATCAACCCGAGAGAGAGCAGCTGCAGTGCCTGTGAACAGTGTGTGTGTGTGTGTGTGTGTGTGTGTGTGTGTGTGTGTGTAGGGGGTGCGGTGTTATACAGAGCCACCACTGATATCAAATGAAGATTTCCAGTCCACTGTCAGAAATTCAGAGGGTTCAGTGGAAAGTGCATAACAGCATGTGATTGATGTTGGTGCTGATGTTGGTGGAAAGTGATGTATGTCCCAGGATGAGCTTCCAGGTAAGCTTATATATGTCAAGCTATAACATTTTATTGTATAGTAAAATATTAAGTAATAGTTCATTGTTGTTTTTATTTCCAATTTGTTGGAGGGTTGAACCTATTGATAAATAGAAATAGTTAACAATACATTTTTGTACATTACACATGGGTTTTGTGTGGACGCATCAGCCAAGTTTCAGTTAAAAGTATTATTAATGGACAAATAAAGGCAAACATTTGGTCCCCATGTGCTATTGGAATTGTGATGATTGTGTCCTTACCTATTGCTTAACTTCTTCTAAGACCATACTCACTAGCAAGTGTGTAGTCATCTGCACATGGTAAGCCAAACATTATTATTTGAGTATTCTTGAATATTTGACAAAAAATATGCATTTTCCATATGTGTGAGGTGGGTGTCATAAGTGTATATGCATTGCTGTACCATCTGTGATAGTGGCACTAGTGTTAGTTTGTTAGCATATATTAAATTGTAGTGTAGGTATTAATTTCTTTTCTGTATTTGTTGCTTATTATCAGAGGTGATCCTGACAGAAGAAGGGTAGGACTCTTACCACCTGATGTCAGAATATCAGCAGACTCTGATGATGATGTTGGCCAAACAGTGGCACAGTCAAGGGGTCCAGAGGTTGAATCAGACACTGAGGTTGACATACAGCCATCCCCTGTATTTCCATCAAACACAGCAAGTAAGCCTATGCATACCCATTCCAGTGAGTGCTCAGATATTAGACAGCTGGATGGTGACACACTTGATTAGGGTAGTTTGGATACTGTGGCTGACTCTGGCCATAGCTAAAGTACGGGCAAGGTGCTATGGAGGATGGTTGCTCAGGATGCTCAAAGGAGACCTGCTGTCCACCCTCCACCTGATCCTGATGTGTCTTATGTGACACTCGATGTATGTTTAAGGCCATCCTGGAGGCATAGGCATGTTCCAGTAGGACCTCTGAGGGCATTCTTAGGGATGTAGATGTGGTACAGGCTGACATGTGTGACTGCCTCTGCTATGTTCTTATTCAATGGATCAGATGAATGACACAATGGAAAGGGCAGTGTCTCTGATGTAACATCTGCTGGGAGGGGGATAGCATCCACATGGATATAGGTCAGCATCATCATCTGATGTTATCCACTGTGGCCATGCCCAGTCATGCTTCCATAGTGGCACTACTTCCACTGCTCCATCAATGATTGAGGTGTCCACACCCAGATGTGGTAGGCCATGGGGTTGTGGTCCTGGATGTGCTCATGAAGAGAGCTTGTCCAGCAGACATCAGTTATGCTCAGGTAGCCCTAGCAGTTTTGACCATGAACATGGATGTATCAGTGCAATGCCTGGCAGAACCAATTTTCACAGTGAGGGACGATGACGAGGAACTTTTACCTCTACCATGCATGGCTCACACCTGTCCAAAATACCAGGATGTAGGACTAGCACAGAGCTTGTCTGTGTTCTTGCCAACACTCACACACATATTTTACCTTGACTACCCGTACAGAGACACATACACATAACAGTTACATGGGTCAGTCATAAGACTTACAGCTCATTCTGTCTCAGTGGCCATTTGATAATTCATCCAGATGTTAGCCTGTCTTTCCTTCTTACTCACACAAACTCATTACTTTTTGTGTCAGCCTTAGCGTCCTGTATCCCCAGGCAACACCCTGTGTAAATGATAATAACTGTGCCATAGCCCCTGATTTTCTTTCTTTTGGATTCACTGCATTTCGTCTGATGCTCAGGGTGCATAGCTGAGTGAGTGATTCATATATATGTGTTTTTAGTGCTCTTTTGCAAACTGTACTGCATATTTACAGGTTTTTGTAATGTGTATACACCTCTTAACCTCTTAGACTAACAAAGCTGGACAAAACCATAAATAAAGGTGGGATAAAGGCCCACAAGATAGGGATATTTTTTATAAATATTTTGGTTTTGCAGTCTTAGAAAGTTGATAGAATAACAGGTTTTGCATTAACATGAACATTCTGAGGGATATGAAGTTGGAAACTGAAATGTCTGTCACTGTTTTTTAAATTCAGTCCTTAATGATTTGCCAGTGCAAACCTATGAGGCTAAACTCTGGACATTCTGTGAAAATCTGCACATTTGAGAGGTATGAATGTGTGAATCTTTGATGCATGAGGCCTATTAGTTTATAGAGAACACATGTATTGACACAAGTCATTGTTGTCATACATTGATGTCTTTGTTGTAAAAATCACCCACCTTATACTTACTTATATTACCAAGTAACAATATGCAAGGATATACCAATCATTTCTGATCTTAGCCATTTATTTTCCTATTCCAGGTTCAACACTTGCCATGGAAGTCATGCACTTGCAATAGCTTTAATTTGGGGCTGGCTCTGTCTGATGCTAGCAGTACACAGCCATTACATGGATAAGTAAAGGTTATGAGCATTGCCTGGCATCAATGTTACTGTATGCATGTGCATAGGATGAAGGGTGTATCCCCTTAGGTGGTGAGCATATGTGCTATCCCTTGCCTCTTGGTCAGTGTGAGGGCATATTGTGCACTCCTACATCTGCCTACACCCACAGTGTCTGGTGCTTCTCCCTCTGACTCCTCACTTGTGTGTAGCTCTGGTAACTTTGCCAGTGGTGGAGGGATGAGTGGTCCTTCCCTTTGGATTTCCTCCTGAAGCTGTTTTCCCAGAATAATATTTTGAAGGATGGCACAGATGGTGAAAATTTCAGCACGTGTATGGGGATTGTACTGCAGTGCTCCCCCAGATTTATCTGGGCACTGGAACTGTGACCTCAGCAGCCAAAACGCATACTCTATAATATTTCTTGTTTGAGTGTGTGCCTCACTATAGCATTCTTATACTGGTGTTTGCGCATTTCTGATGGGCATTATCAGCCATAGTTCAGACCTGCTGAATCTAGCCTGTTATTGATATACTTGAGCACTAAACCAGCCATATTACATTAAGAAGGGCTCTCCTGCACCCTTATGACAGAAGAGTTATGGATCCAGCCTTGTCTGAGCTGGGGATTGCTGAAGAATGGTTCATTATGTGTTTTCCTATTAGTAGATTAGCTTAAAAGTCTTTTAATTTCACCTGTATTTATGCTCACATTTGCAAGTTGCAAAGCACCGTGCAACATGGGTTAGCAGTGCCCTGTATAAATGCAAATGCCTTGAAACTCAATTTTTCCCTAGACATCTGTCAGTGGAAACCTCCCAAGCATCCCTATTGCACTATGGTCAACTCAAATGTGAACTGACAAGTGTCATCACACTTATCAGTTATAGCCTTCAATAGAACAAGCACCTTTGTTAGTTGTAGCACAAAAATTGGTCAAACCATGCCACTCCCTTCCCTAATAGTACATACAATAAAAAACTGCTATAATGAAAGGGCAGTTTCGCATCATTTCACCAGCCAGCCTGATTGACAATGGGCATCCTGAGAAAATGCAATATTTGCCTCATGGTTTACTATCAAAATAATGAAATGCGCCTTTCCGTCTGTCAAAAGGTCAAATGGAGAGGTGCAAAAAAGCAAAACTGCAAATGCAAATCCTGTTGACTCTGAATCAACATGTAGCTTGTGATAGCAGTTTTGAACATCAATGTTTTGAACTGGATTGCACTACATAGGAGATCAGGAAACTTATCCTTTTCCTCACTGTAGTGCAATCTTGGAGTTAGAATATATAATTAGCAGTGGGTGTGGGGGGTGCAGGGGGGCTTGCCCCTTGCAAAGCAGTAGAAATATGTATGCATTTTAGACAGTGAATTTTTCGGGTGGTGAGCGGTACAGTCACTGTCAAATGTCGATTCTTGCCTTCTGAACAAATCAACATTCTGAGCAGTCTACTTGCTGTTGTTTGTTGTTCTGTTTCCGGGATGTGAACATTCATGGTTAGGACTTGCAATATTTTGATAGCAAACCTTGTCTCATGTATACTGACAACCATTTACTCCTAAAACAAATAAATACCTTATGTGAGAAATGTAATTACACTATGAAATTGGAATCAGTTCTTTCAAGTAACAACAAACCGGACATCAAGCAGGTTGTCAGCACACACACACTTCACTTTTCACACAAAATAAGGTCATAACACATAAACTCACATATGCAGAGGGACTCAATAGAAGCCTACCAAAAAATCAGAGACCTCCCTATTGAAAACTACTTGGACACACTGCTATGCAAATAGAAACAACTATATGTAATAACACATACACCAGTGTCTCAGCAAACAAGTCCCTAAGGCAAAACACCTCAAAACCTGATGTCTTGGTCAAAGGAGACTCCATAGTGAGGCACATAGAAGTCCCTCTCACCAGGCTGGATAAGGTGAAGGTCACAATCAGCTGCCAGTCAAGTGCTGAAATCCATCAAATCACACATGCACTCAAGTTACTTAACAACAATTACTGTTATGACTCTGTCATAGTCCATTTTAGGGTGAATGACTTGAAACATAGCTCTTTGGACTATATGAAGAGAGAAATGACTGAAGCCTCAGACTATGTGTCCCAGGCAGGTATAACCCTAACTCTAAGCAGCATGCTACCTTTACCCAGGATAATGCCACAATGTAAACAAAAAAACAATCAAATTCTACAATTGGCTTAACTTGTGGTGTCAGTCCAGGGGGATCCATTATCTGTCAGCCTGGGAAGACAATGTTAAAAGACCACGCTGTTTTGCCAGAGATTGTCTGCACCTGTCTCATCTAGGATTTCACATAGCGACAAAGGCACTTGCCTCCCCTATAATGCCTTTCTTAAGCAACGTAAAAACATCAAAATTTCCGATGTAACAAAATCCACTTAAGACAAAATCAAGGTACTGCTGCTTAATGCTGAGTCTAAACATTAAACTGGACTCCCTGGAAACACTCCTCACCTTGGAAAATGCTGATGTCTGTGCACTCACTGAGACATTGCTCAAGGCAGCAGAGAGCACCCCAGCCATCTAAGGCTACAACACCTTCCACATGTTCAGAACTCAAAATGACCATAAAAGAACTGAATATGGAGGTATATCCATCTTCATTAAAGCCAAGCACACCTCAAGACTGGTCAAACAGTACGACTGTTTCAATCTACTCCATGTCCAATTAACTACAGGCAAAATACCCTAACACATAATTGCTAGCTATGGGTCTCCCACCATGAATCAAGAAAAGCACAATACCTACCTGGGATTACTGGTGTCACATGCCATACAGTCCAACACCTTAGTCATGGGATAGTTCAACTATCCTTTCATCAACTGTGTGACATAAATGAACACAAACATGCTCACCCAGAGGTTCCTGGACTTTGTTAATGCAAATGGTCTGGGACAGATAGTCTTCACCCTACAAATGGCTCAAATGTCCTAGACACAGCACTCACCAATGGGGGGGGGGGTCACTGCACTCCCCTCACCCTGTGTGATGCTCTCCCTGGTAAGGTCGGACCATAAATCAGTCTTGTTCAAAGTAACTATTGGACATGTCACCACCACAGGAGCAAAAAACAACTAAAAAACTTTTCCAAAGCAAACTGCAGCCTACTAAGCGATAGTATAAAATGTTTTACACCCCCAGCAGTCAAACACAACAATGACACCTAAGTAGAGATGTACACAAATGCCCTGTATAAACACTTGAGCAACTGCATAGACTCAGCTGTACCTGACCAGATTAAAACCAGGTCCTCCAGACAAAATAAGCCACCCAGATGGACCTCAAGTATAAACAGGGTATATAACAAAAGGAAGAAACTGGTGTCTAAGAACAAGAGGGAACTGACTCAAATGAGAAATCTTGTAAAGTCTTTTAAAGCTAATTACATAAGGCATTCTTTAACTATGTCCATAATCTAAAAGGGAATGTCCAGCTATGTGCTGAACTGGTAGTAGATGATGTGATAAAGGAAGATACTGCCAACCCAGCTATCTGGAATTTTGTAAATAATTATATGTCAGTTGTGAATATCAACATCATTTATACAGAAGTCTGACAAAGGGAGATACTGCTAGCACAGCTGTCTGGAAGTTTGTTAATAATTATTTGTCATTAGTGAATATCAAAATGATTTATATAAGATGCTTGTGTTACAACTGTATTAGAACTGTATGTCATGTGCATATCAAACTGATGGTACAGAAGTGTGTGTTGGAAAGGTTTTCGCAAAGTGCTGTTTAAAATGTAACCACAGTGTGCCCTACTGGAACAGAACAGAAATATACATGCCCTGTTGTAACCATTTAAATGTATATATTTTAACAATGGAAACTGAAATACAGGAGGTTTACTTCAATCCAGAAAAACTTCAGAAAATTTTCTTTATGGCAGCTACAGACAAAATGTGCTGAGAAGCTTTCTGTATTATCTTCGGAGTGAACTAATTACTGCAATTGTTTTATGACTTCCAGCATCTGCCAAAGATCTGAGGTCTATGTATTTTCACAGGTAGATGCTAAATACTGCAATCTTCCAGCAGTGGGGGTTTTTCCTGGGATAGAGTCAGATGACAAGAAATTATGTCATTCTGCAAGCTATCCCAGCAGTAATATCTGAGATATTAATTTGAGAACTATCTTAGAGAAACACAACATTCTGTAGTCCATCTTGGACCTAACAACAACAATAAGAACCATTCACCACATCTACCTTGCTCTTAAGTAAGTTAACTAGGGTATAGTAATTCTCTGAGATACAGTAAGGAATATAGTAAAGCTTAGTGTAGGCATTTTTCTTTATTTATTTGAGACTGTCCTGCAATGTTGTTTTAAATATTTCCTGTGGTTTAGAACTCTGATGTCACTGTGAATATACATTTAGTATTGTCTTGTTCTTTTATTATTTATTATTAAATATATTTAAATGTTTCATTGCGGCTAATTTGTGTAGAGATATTTAAGTTTTGATAGCACTTGCATATTTATTTGGTGACACTGTGGGTCACTCCTAATAGCCTTGCTCTTGGTCAAACTACCATTTGTATTAATAGTAACATTACACAGTAAGATTGGACACCCTTTGTTAAGGGCCTTAAAGTAGCTGATAAAGAATTGGCTGGTGGCAGTGATAACTACCTTATAGTCTAGGCAAAAGGAGGCATAGCAAGTAAACCTGTGCCAGCCTTTCCCAGGTGTGTGTGTGTGTGTGTGTGTGTGTGTGTGTGTGTGCGTATGTGTGTGTGTATGTAAATCAAACCTCAAAGATTGTGTATGTCAGCTACCTGGGCAGGAACAGAAAGCACTGATTGGACAGAAAGGGTGCTAGAGGTCTTGGCTTGGACAGTCTGCTGAGATTTCAACTCTATAGCTGTGCCAGTGGGAAGTCTTACTGGGGATCTGGAGAGAGAGGGAGAAACCAGCCCCAGACTGACTGTGGTCTCTGTGTGCTCTTAAGGGAAATTAAACTTGATGTTGAGAGCTGCATCTGGTGATATTGTGTGTGTACCTTATCATCCTCCCAGTGTTTGTCCCCGTCTTTTGCCAGTGGTGAGGATTGGGGCTCCTTGATTACTGGTCCAGTGATGGGTCATCAAAAATGGTACCACTCATACTATACCAGAGGAAATTGCCAACCTACTAGCTGACAGATTTGGTGCAAACTACATGCCCCCATTCCCACCAGTCATACCTCAAAGCATAGCAAAGGACCAGACCTCTGCCTAGTTTCTACAGATCAGGTCATAGCTGCTCACTCCAAGGCCAAAAGCATAGCCTCAGTGGATGAGATAACATCCCATATTGTTTATTAAGCAATCTAAAACAGGTTCTAGTGGACCCACTTGGCATTCTCTTTAACTATAGGCTGAGAACTGACTTTGTTCCAGCAGAGTGGAGAACAGCAACCGTAATAACCTTGCACAAAGGAGGCCAAAAACTGAACGTGGGAACTATAGACCCATAAGTCTAAGTAGTCTCATCTGCAAGCCCATGGAAAAAATCATCATGGACCTAATCAACAAGGACAAAGGCAACATTTATACTCCAGAACCAACCCAGTTTGGCTTTGCTCAATGTAGATCACACTTATTAAGCCTAGTAGACTTGTTTGAGAAAGTAACTAAAGCCCTAGATGAAGATAAGACAGTGCATACTGACTATCTTGACCTGGTCAAGGCTTTTGACACAATCTCCCACTCAGGTATCATTGAAAAACTGTCCCAGCTGGGGATTGACCCTTCTCTGAAGTACAGGCCAACACTAAGGGACTCTGGCTAAAAAAGTTTGCAGATGACTGCAAACTGGGAGCCATTATTGAATCCCCAAATGATGTGGATATTCTACAAAAGGGCTTACAGAAACAGATGCTTGGTGTCAGAGCCATGGGCTCAAGCCTAATGCCAAGAAATGTATAGTTATCCCCTTTGGGAAAAAAACATATACCCATGAATTACCACATAGGTGGCAGTACACTAAACACCGAAAGTGTGATGAGAGACTTAGGGACACAGGTGGACAGTGGTCTCATCTTCGATAACCACATCACCACAACAGTCAGGAAATCCTTCTATGTGGCACACCTTATCACTAAGGGCTATTCATCCAGAAAAAAGGAGGCCATTGTCCCACTGTACTCATCCCTCATTAGACCCATTATAGAGTAAAATGCCCTGTTTGGTATGTACCTCACAAGACATCTGCCACACCTGGAAACGCTGCAGATATACCTCAATAAAAGAATCACAGGCCTAAAGCAGTTGCCCTATGCTGACCGTCTAAAAAAACTCCAGCTATACTCTGTTGCATATCATCTACTCAGAGGCAATCTCTGCTTAACATACAAGGCCATGTCAAACCCTGAGCTTTTGGACATGCTCCACTTAAGGAAATCCCAATCCCTCAGAGTCACATGCTCCAGAGATCTAAACCTTGTCATCACAATAAATAAAACATGCTGGAGGGATAGGCTCCTGACCCAGAGACTCCCATACTCTGGAATAGACTGACCATACATGTCAAGCAGAGCGCCTCCTTGGCCCTCTTCAAAACGAACCTTGACGATTGGATGGGAGATAGGAAATTCACCCTGGGGATCACGTCAGTCACCTTGGTAGACAGGGGTCCATGGAAGTAAATATTGTAAGAAGAAATATCCAGTGAATTGTTATGGCTAGGCTTGTATAGGTCCAAGGGCAGATAGCCTAGTACCAAGCTATGAACCTATGAACCTATGTCACTAGATGGGCAGCCAATTGTCTCAATGACAGAACACATAATTTCAAAGTTGGTGACTCCAACTCTACCAGTAGACCCATCACCTGTGGTGTACCACAAGGATCTGTGATGGGCCCTTTACTGTTTGGAATCTATTTCTCAGAAGTCCAGGCAAAAGTAGACAGCCTTTGGCTTACCAAGTTCTCTGATGATGGAAAAATCAGGTGCAATCATTAAGTCTCCCAATGATGTTAACATATAACAGGAGGGTCTAGCACTGACAAATCCCTGGTGCCAAACCACAGTCCAGAACTAAACACAAAAAAGTGCATTATTATCCCCTTTAGCAAAGTAGAATTCCCTGCTAATTTCAATATTGACAGCACCCCTCTAAGTTCAAACCCAGTGGTGTGAGATCTAGATAGACAGGTGACAACAATCTGAACTTTGACCACCAATTTTTCACAGTGGTAAGGAAAGCCTTCGACATTGCACATCTCATAAGTAAGGGCATTGTGTCCAGGTTTGAGGATGTTATAACTCCACTGTACTTGACCCTTATCAGACCATTAATAGAGTACAATGCTCCCTTCAGCATGTAAGTCACCAGACACCTGGAGCAGGTGGACAGACTACAGAGTTTTCTCACTAAGTAAATACAGACCCTCCAAACTATGACTTACATGGATATACTGAATGCCCTGTCACTGTACTGTCTATTGTATAGGCTGCTGAGAGGCTTGAGCCTGGCCTACAGGGCAGTCTCTGATCCTGTCCTGATGGAAATGCTGCACATCTGCATGTCAAAAACCTAAAGAGTCAATTGCTTTAGGGGTCTTAACCTAGCCTGTGACAATAACAGAACATGCTGCAGATACAGATATATCTCCCAAAGATTGCGGCTACTCTGAAATGCATTTCCAGTTCTCATGAAGCAGAGCTCCTCACTGACCCTATTCAAGCACAACCTAGACAAATGGATGGAAGACCACAAATTTACCCTGGGGGTGGCACCCATGACCCTCATGATCAGGGGTAGTCTGTGTTGATTGCAGACTTGCTCTGCAAATTATGTCCGTCTAACTAAAGACAATTGAGGCAACTCAAGATTAACATGGCTTGGCTTGTAAGAGCTCTAGGGCTGTTAGCCTAGTAGCATCCCATCAACCTATGTACCTCTGAATGATAAAACTTCTAAGTAGCTGTTTCTATTAAGTAAATTCAGTGCAAAAGATATACTGATTAATTTTACATTACCGTCTGTAATGCTTTGCTCTATTTATTAGACTACATATCTTTTCAAAAGATACCATGCAAATATACAGTGTTAGCTAATGTAGTAGAAAAGTAAAATGAAAATTCAAAGAGATATTGATGCTTTATAAAATGGTTTTGTTGATGCATCTGGCTTCTGATTTCTCTTAATGAACATTTGCACATAGATCAACACACAACACAAATGCTTAACAGCAATCTCAATAAAGTGGTGGTGAAAACTGCCTAAAGACAGAAAACAGGATGAGTAAGGGGCAAACTCCAAAAGAAAGTCATGCTAAGCTTAGCATACAGAGAGGTAGGCTGTTGGCTAGATAAGGACAAAAGCAACTGCAAAACTTCAACAAATACAGCATATATTATGATGAGAATGGTATGTTCCAGCCAGCAGTTTCAATAGGGCATGTTATTATATTCTGGCAGACAAATGGTGGAGACCACACTTCATTGCGGGAAACTTTTTTTACCTGCCTTTGTGGAATTTGCAGAGTTTAGTAGCATCTAATGCCGATAATGCATTGCAGCAGGACAGAGAGGCAGTCCTGCAAATGCATTCAGTTCCAAGAAGACAGCAAGCATGGCAGCAAGCCAGGCTGCAACTAAGCCAGCTCTCTGACCAATAACGTACAGATAAATATAAACTAGATTACATAAACAAATGTACTGTATAATATACATTATATAATATGAATATATATCATAATTAGATATAAAGTGAGCTGTTGCAGGTTGTTTGTTTGATATGTGCACCCCACCTGTCCTTACACATTCTGTGGCTAAGCCAGTCACAGTAGAAAAGAAGGTATTTCTGAGACTTGGTGGACTGACCTCTGGAACATTCCACTGGAACATAGGCTCTACAGAAGGGGGGTGTCCCAGACAGCTACTAGTCCTATATTGGGATGGCTCCTCTCAATCATGTGCAGCATGGCAGATGAGTAACTTTGCTTCACAAACAATCTATGGAAGCAACAGACTGCCATGGAACATCTCTCTTCCATAGCCAAATACCCACTGTCCTTGATGCAATTGTTTGCAGCCACATTTCATTTTAAATTTCAACTGGTGTAAGTGCAGAACGGTATTACAGCTGGCAGAGGTGGACTTCACTCAATTGTCAGGTTGTGTGTTCATCATTAACTTTATTGCATCATGCCCTGCTAGTGTTCATGATGCTGCCATACTAACTTAAACAGAATACTGAAAAATGACAGCAAGCAGAAATAAACTAAAAATAATTTATTAGCGCTTTTGTAATGAACTGTGTCAAAACTTCTTCAGATGAAAACACCGTCAAGTCTTACCTACTTATATATTTTAAAACATACAGTCACATGATCGTTCAACCAATAAATCAATAATTAATTAAAACCAATTAACCTAACTCTCCCCAAGCCTACACTGGGTCATGGTTCTGAAATCAATCCATATACTCATGTTAAAAAAGCTTGTTGTGACAAAAAAACAAATAAAAAATGAAGAATGTCTATGTATTGCTGTTATCATGTAAATTATGTACATCATCTTCTCAAACTTTTTCAGTTTTAAAACATACATTATTGAGCAAACATCATTCAGTCTTTGATAAATACATGCTGCCAGTTTGAGTTGCCACAAAAGCTCCTCTTCTTCTAATTTTAGAGAGGTAGGACACCCTCTATTTTGTGATTCTATATGCTCTATCACTTTAAAGCAGAATTTATGCCCTACATTCATGTAAACATAGTTTGCCAGAGAATTTTCTGTTTTAGCATTTTTAATAGCATAATTATGCTCATATATCCTATCCCTTAACCTCCTGTCAGTTTTCCCTATATAAAGACTAGGGCAAAAACTGCAGGTTGCGAGGTAGATAATTCCCTTGGAATTACAATTATATCTACCTTTGCAAGTATATTCATTACCCCTGATGTTAAAATGTGTCCCTGTCATTATAAATCTACAATAAGAACAGGCTTCACACTTGTACATGCCTCTATATCTATTATGTGGCACTTTACTGTGTTCCAATACAGTCTTAATTTTGAGTCCCAACAGGATTAAAATTCAAACTAGGATCTACTGTTAACAAATTCCAATTTTTTTAATAATATCTGTCGTATTTTGTATGCATCACTACTAAAGGGTGTAATTAAAGACAAGGAGAAATTGATGTCTTCCTTCTTGTCAACTCTACTATTGGTTATTACCATCAACTCACTCGTTTGGTTAGACTGTGTGTTTGAACAAAAAATGGCTGAAAAATAACCAGTCGTCCTTCTGGCTCTAATTTCCAAGAGGAGTTCTTCTAATGAATAATCAGGGTAACCTCTTTTCAAAAAAGATTCCTTTAAAAACTCACATTCCTTAAGAAAATTACTGTCCCTGGACACCATCCTCGCAGCCCTCACAAGTTGGCCCTTTACTAGGGATCTGTTCTGATGGAATGAAGAAAATAATTGTGAAGAAGAAGGTGTCTGAAGAGGAAAAGGCACAAACTGCATGAGATGTTCAGAAGGACACAGGTGAGTTACCAACAAGAAATGGGTGAAGATGGTTGCTGCCACATATACAGGCACAGACAACCTGACAGCCTCTGACTTTGAACTTGACAAGCCATAAGTAAACTGGTACACAGAGCGATGTGTGATGTTTACCTATATACAAGAACTGACAGGCACACAGATTCTACATGGCATGTTCATGGGGAGCATCATACATGTTCGGTAATATTTGGCATGGTGTATCATGTATGCAGCATGCAGATACACATAGCAGGAAAATATGATGCTGTGCTGCAGGGTATCACTAAGACCATACTTAGCAGTTTAGCAGGTTGAGTTTAGCAGGTTTAAACTGTACAAGAACAAGAGTGGACATGCTGTCTGTGTGGGCCTCACATGTTCTGTGTCAGTCTGATGATAATGGCAGTGAATAAACATGAGATATGGGTATTCCAAATATCTATATGTCTGTGTCTGTGAGTCAGGGGAACAGACACGTTTGAGTAGCTGACTAATAATACATAATGTAAATCTGATGGTAAAATATTACAACTAGTAACCAAGGATAATTTGAACATGTACTACAACTGTGTCAACACAGTAGTACTACAGGTCATACGCCCTGCTTGAACAACATCCTCATGTGCACATGGGTCTATATTAGTTTGTCAAAAACTAACTTCAGCTAAAGGCCGTTTGTCTAATGCTCAAAACAATGAACATTCTTCACAGGACAGTGAGTTACTTGGCCAACATACCAACTGTCACACTCACAGCACTATAGCAAACCCACCAAGGTGGGGTGCTGCACCCCCACACTTATATATACCAACTCCAATATCACACTACAATGGGGAAAAGGGAAAATTTCCTAATTCTGGCTAAGTACCTGACTGCCCTGTGAAAAACATTCACTGATTTGAACGTTTGATGAACTGCCATTCACTGATTTATGTTCAATAAATAGATGTTCGCTGAAGTTAGTTTTCGGCGAATTAATATAGACCTGTGAACTCAGAATGCCCTATATTCTCCAGATTCATATCCCCATCTGTGAAATGTCATATGATAGTGCAAATGTCCCATAAACTAGGAAGCTTGTATATGTCAGAGACATTGGTTATGCACATGTTAATCATGTCAGTGGTACATGCTTATGCAGAAGTTATGTTTCACACACATACGTCTTTGTCAGTGCTGAAATATAAGCACTGACTAGTTAGTTACTCTTCTGTTTAATCAAAAGTATCCATTGTGTGTTCTTATGTTGCATCTAAGACAATTGTCTAACATGCTTAATGTCTACACTATTACTTAACATTTAAAAGAGTATTGCATGCCTTTTCCTTAATTTTAGGTACCTGATAATTGATCATGCTTTTGAATTATAGTTCATGTATCCTCTAAAGTGATCTTAACAACTTTTTATCCACTCTTTGTTTGTGCTGAATTTTGGGCAATCACTGACTGCTCAAGAAATAAGGGCTACATTTGTTTGCATCTACTTCTTGGAAGTCAAGGCTAATGGAAAAGACATCTGACTCACTAGATTTGCAGATGACTGTAAATTGGTAGCTATCATAGATTCCTCCCCTGACACCAGCATCCTAGTAGAGGATCTAACACAAGCAAATGACTGATGCAAAGGCCACAGATTAAAATTCAGTGTAAGAAATGCAAGCTAATTACTTCATTGATAAAATACCCCTCAGAGATGACCTGATAGAGATCTGGGAACATATGTAAGACAGTAATCTGGTGTTCGACTAAAATGTAGCCAAGATAGTAAGAAAATCATTTTATGTTGCCCAACTCATAAACAACAATATGGCATCCAGGTCCATGGAAGTTATAGTACCACTCTACACAGCCTTTATAAGACCTGTCATTTTGTGCAATGCCCCCTATGGCATGTATCTATCCAGGTACTTGCAACAGTAGGAACTTCCTCAAAGGTTCCTCAACAGGACAATCCAGGGTATGAATAACCAGTTCTATGCAGACACCTTATAGTCCTATCTCTGTACTCAGGCTCTTACAGGCTACTGAGAGGTAATCTATGCCAAGCATATAAGGCAACTTCTGATTGAGCTCTGATGTACATCTGTAAGACAAACAGTACCAGAAAATTAAATCCAAGGACCTAAACGTTGTCTGCGACATACATTGAACCTGCTTGAAGGGCTGCTATTGTCTTAAAGGATCCCTGCACTATGGAATAAGCTCTCCATCTATGTGAATCACAATTCATCCCTGACCCTGGTCAAAAGAAACCTTGAACATTGGATGGGAAATTGCAAATTCAGCCACGGTCTGGTGTCCACAGCTTTGATGGACTGAGGTCGACAGTAAGTAAATTAATCACCAAGTAATATACCCCCATATAACCCTTAGCTACCTCTTTACTAACATACCCCCACCACATAGGTGGGACAAAACTGGATTGGGTTGCACGGTTAGGCTTGTAAAGACCCTAGTGATTGTTACATATAAACATATCAACCTATGAACCTATAACATTTGGGACCTGTTTTTTTTTTCAATGGAATGAGATGAAAAAATCTGATATTTTCTCTTCACTTTCAGTGTTTTCTATTTCATAACATTTCAGCACACAAGGATCTGATATTATATCTGGTAAATATTTAAACTCCAAAACATTCATGTAGGTATAATTACAGTTGCCTGTAGCCTGTGTTTGAGTAAGTAATTTAAAAAATATTTTTACTGTTTGCTGCATTCATAATTATTCATATTCTGATTTCATCAGTAACTACAACAAAGAGTCTAAAAGTCACCAAATTAGAACGAGTAACCACCAACAAGATGACAGTACATAAGGCAAAAAAGAGGTTTTCAGATTAAAAAATCAAGTCTAGATTGATACTACTTTTAAATTACTTTTAATAATAAAAAAAATTAAGCATCTGAATGCTTCAGTCCATACCATTCAGAACTTCATCAGAAATTTTATTTTATTTATTTTTTTATTTTACATTTGTTGACCGGGCTAGTCCAGCTGGATATATGTCCATTTTCAGTAGAGGCCCGGGGAGAAAAGCTCCGCTTTTAAACTAGATAAAATCAAGACAAATGCAAAAGAAACACAATACAAAAAAGGATACATGTAATATGTAAAGTAAATAAAAATTTCTCCATCAGCTTAGGTTATATAGAAACTAAAAATAAACAGATTGTGAGAAGTAGGTCAATAAGGTAGAATGCAGTATTATGACCAAGAGAAAGGGATAGATCATTCAATATTAGTATATAGGGTAAGAATGTGTCTTTAAAAATGCTATAAAAAGGTTATCAAAGGTCAATAAAAAGGTAATGTCAGGTGTAAAAACACAGGGTAGATGGTGAAATTTTAGAGGACAGGGAAGTAGGAGAAAAAATCTGGAGGGTAAGTACAAGTGGAATTAATTATAGTCAAAGTGGAAGAAATAGAAAGGTTTATGTATGAGGTGGGAAGATAAGAGTTCACAGAGGAATGAATAAGTAGTAAGGAGCATGCACAGTGATAGCATGTTGGGAATAAGATACTAGGAAGGGGAAGAGTGAGGAATTGCTGTTATACTTCAAAGTGGGTAAGGAGGAGAGATGTAGAAAAGGTAATGGTGTGGGCGGGTTAGTCTGGGTTAGTACAAGGACAAAGCCATGAATGAATACAAAACATTTAAAAAGACCAATCCATCATCCAATTACATATTTAAATAATTAAGTAATTAATTAGCCAAATAATACCATCAAAATTAAAGTCATACAACCCCTTTTCATAAATATCCTATTACAAAAGCTTGAAAGTTAGAACAATCTAACAAAAGTATAACTTTTTAAAAATGATTCTGGGAAATCAGTCTCCCTTAAAATACACACAGGGTTAAAGGCATTCTCTATAATTTAGCTGCATGTAAGTTTAGAAAAAAGATTTATAGAGACATATTGATTTAAACCAGGGTAGCTAAAGGCATTCACCTTAAATTGCCAAAGCAGATCCTTGTATTTCAGCCTGTTATCCCAGTCACCACCCCTCAGGTTTATCTGTACTAGCTTAATAATAGTAAATCTGAATTCACTGTGAGACACTTTTACTGTGTGTTTATAAAGAGCATTGCTAGTATTTTTAGCTTTAATATTACAAACATGCACATATATTATTTTGCTTAGTGGCCTCCTTGTCTTACCTACATAGAAACAATCACATTTCATGCACATAGCTAGGTAGATCACCACAATTACATTTTTTAAAATTAATCTTGGTTTTCATAAAGTTTTCCAACATCATGAGTTCCCGTTAATAAATATATTTACATTGGGAGCAATATCCACATTGGGCGCAATATGCACATTTAGTTGTGTTTCTCTTTTTACCAGAATTCAGATTTGACATTGGTTTATTGTTTTCAAAAATATTCTTCAAATTCTGAACTGTTTTGAATACAAAGTTGAGTTTTACCCCCATTACTATTGAAATATATCAGGGCTAAACTTCAGAATATTCCAGTTTTTATAAATAACGTCCTTTACATTCCTTGAAACATTGTTGAACTCAGCTACCATCTCCCTATCCAATATTTTATTATTAGTATTATTGGAATCAACTATATTAGGCGTACTATCCCTCTCCAACATAATTCCTAAAACGGGTCTGTATTTTTTACCCCATTTCTTAGCCACCTCAATGGCAATACTTTTCAAAAGTTCAGAGGGGTACCCCCTCTCAGTAAACATCTTTTGCAATTTTTGCTAATTCCTGCCAAACTTCATCTTTCCTAGATGTCATCCTTATAATCATGATGCAATGATCATTATTTAGACTTTTTTTATTCACAAAAGGATGTATACTAGTGTAGGGGAGGAGGTAGGAGTTACAAAAGGTATTTTTTTTAAAAGATTTAAATGTAAAACTTTGGTCAGTAATTTGAATTTTAGTGTTCAAACAGTCAAGCAACCTTTTATTATGGGCAAAGGTAAATTTTAAAAATGAAGTTGTATTAATAAGGTAGCCAATAAATTGGTCAATATTTTCTTCTGACCCTTCCCATAAGCTAACGATGTCATCCAAAATCCTTACATAAAGAGAAATATGTGGGGAAAACTCTTATTGAAAAATATATTTGTTTTAATTTTGATTGTATTATTTGACTAATTAATTACTTAATTATTTAAATATATAATTGGATGAAGAAAAATACAAGGGTCACGATCAGGCCAGCTGATAAGGGTGATGGCCTAGTATTACTGAATACAAGAGACTATTTAATATACATGGGTTTATTATTACAGGATGATAATACTTATAGGTTGATAAATGAAAAAACAGTTGAAAGAATGATATATCAAGTACATCAGGATCTTTATGATTTAATGGCATGCAGACAAATTAGTCATGAGTTTTATTTATTTTTATTAATTGAACATCCAACTATACCATATATCAAAGGTCTCCCCAAAATGCACAACGGCACTTTACCACCACCCCTTCATCCCATAGTTGTAGGACATAACTGAGTTACTGAGAACATCTCAATTTTTATTGAAAAAAGATTAAAACCGTTGGTCTCTAGTATTCCTACTATTCTGAAAGATTCTTATCAACTCATAGAAAATATTAAAAAATTGGATTATGACATATCTGAATCACATCTACTGGTGACTTTAGATGTAAAGAGTCTTTTTACTGCAATTCCTAATTCTTATGGAATGGAAGCTATTAGGTCTTTGTTACATAAGAGTCAGATATATACCAATAATGAACAAATTATATTGAATACTCTACTAGAAATAGTATTAACTAATAATGTATTAACCTTTGATTATCTTTTTTACATTCAACAGTGGGGGGTGGCTATGGGCACCCCCTGCGCAAATACATATGCTAATTTGGCTGTATATAACTGGGAAACTACATGTTTGTTTTCACATCCCACCTATAACAAGGTTCTCTCATACCATAGGTTTGTTGACGATATACTATTGGTATGGGATGGTACCTATGATGAATTGAAAAGCTTTATATCTGAACTAGAAGAAACTACAGATTTTTTAAGGTTTTTGATTGAACATTCTACAACTAACATAAATTTTCTGGACCTTAATATTAAAAAGGATGGGAGAGGTGGACTTATAACATCTCTATACAGAAAAGAGTGCTGGAAAAGCACTCTACTCCAATACGACAGCATGCATCCCAGGTTCATTTTTAAAAATATTGTCAAAGGACAATACATGAGAATTAACAGACTATGTCAAGGAATAGATGAGCATAATGATGAGTTTAATAAATTAGAACGACTATTTCTAGATAGAGGCTATAATTCAGATATGGTAGCCAGGACTAAAGAGATTTTTACTAATAATGCATCTGTTAATAAATATAGTCACCATACATCATTCAGAAGTGGTTATACAGGTTATGATTCCTCCTTAATTTGTTTTACAATTAACTATACCAGTGACAACAAATATTTAACAAATATTATTATGAAGAATTGGCACATCCTAATTACAGATGATGATATTAAACAATTAATAGGTATGACACCAACCTTTTCATATAAGAATTTGAAGAATTTAAAAAGGATACTATGTAATGAAAAAAGGCCTACAAGTTCTATTGCAATTAATACTAATAACAAAAATGATATGGGTACCCATCCTTGTGGAAAGTGTAATTCATGCTCTTGGATATCTAAAGAAAGATACTTTGTACACCCTGAACTATCTTTTAAATATGAATTTAGGTATTCAGCCAATTGTGAAGATACTAATATTGTTTATCTTGCAACCTGTGAATCGTGCTCTGCCTTTTACATAGGTATGACTACAAGACGACTGAAAGACAGAATACAGGAGCATATTTACGTGATTAAGAAAGCTGAACATAAAAATGCTCTTGCAAAACATATTTTAGAATTTCCAGAACATAGTTTTAGGTTCAGGATCTTACAGAGAAGAGAACCAAACACAAGGAAAGGCGACAACTTTAATGATCTGGAAAATTTGGAATTAAGTTGGATACTAAAGTTTAGGGCCCAATATTATCCTGGCCTAAACACATATGTTAGCATTAGATCATTTTTAAAGAAATGTAAATATTAATGAATTGGTTGTATATATATATATATATATATGATTTGCACTATGTGTACAGATATCCCCCCCCCCTTTTTTATATATATATTTGCAAGAGCACAATAGTACATTTTGATGAGTTTTAAGTATTTTCTATATGTCATATACCATTCATACTATAGTATATATTTTATATATATATATATATATATATATATATATATATATATATATATATTTTTATATTTGATTATATCTTATTTATTGCCATACATATTTATATATTTATATATTTATATATTTATATAATATATATATTACAATTTTTCACACATATATTTTTAATTATTTGCTTATGCTTATATATATAGATAGATATATTATACATTTTGAACGTTCTCTAGATAATGTCCTAGGTTATAATATGCAGTACATTTTATGGCATATAGATATATATTTTATATTATTTTAACCTGAATAAAAGTAATTCTTTTATGTCAGATAAATTGGGGTTATACTTTTAGCATATATACAAATATGTGTAATTTTTATATGACTATCTTTATGCATACTAAACTAAGAGTTTAGCGTCTGCATGCTTTTTAAATAGGAACAACTGTCATTACATCGAAAAGCTCTTGATAACATATATTTATTTATTTCAGGTTTTGTTTGTCTGTTAATGACATCTATTTTATTCATACTATACATATTCTCAACATGGTATGAGTACAGACATTCTTATATATTTCCTTTAATTTTGTCATTGTTGTTCATGTTTCGTTTTTTGATTGATATATATATAACTTTCATAGAGCCAATATTGAGTTATACTGTGCTTTTAGAAGGTAGCGTTTATAGCAGAGAGAATTTACTTGGTTTTGCAAGCTAACGAATGATCTAGCATTTATTAGTGCAATAACTCAATTTCAATTCATTAGTTTTTTACTTAATTGACTGATTAGAAGTAATTATTCATGTATATAAAGAGAGCTAATTCTTGTGTATTGTTAATCTGAAGAAGCGTGCCTTGTGTATGCATGCGAAAGTGCTCATCTTCTGTTTTAAATAAAGAAGTGTCTTTTTACGTGGTGGTCGACTTCCAGGTTTCCTTTTTTCGCTATTTACTCCTTCTGCTCTGGAGTCACCTTCGAGGGACAGGTCTGCTGTTTTTTACCATTATTATTGTTTAGTTTGCCTGAACCTGCCCCTACACGATGGAGGGATCGTCACTGGAACTGGACTATAATCCTGAGAGAAACGCCTCTAATTCCAGATGGAACAGTTTGTTTGAGAAAAGAACAAATCCGTTACTTAATATGGAATTATCTACACATGTAAATCCAACTGAACCAGGTACTGTGAACATATTACCAGAATTTAATTCTCTTTTTAAAGAACTGGAAAATAACTTATACAAGCAATTTCGTTTGTTGTGGCAGCGCCGACACCTCGAAACATGTCTTCACTTCAAGGTGCTCCCTAGAGGCATGAGGGTTCTTTGCATGCCCTCATATGGGAACAGCCACCCTGAGCTACTAAAAAACTGACAGAAGCTAAATTTAGACCTTAGCTTCAATTACATCAAATTACTCATTGAATATTTTCTACCGATAGAGAATGAATTATCGGAGAAAACGGATACTTTGTATAAAGACATGGTTAACAGATTTAAAGGGGAAATGTTCACTAACAGACTAGATAATTTTATCTGTCAAGTTGATGCATATGGAGAAAGACTGCAACAAATTAAGTTACGCAAACTCCAGAGAGACCATAGGGATTTCTTGAATGGCCAAGTTTTTGTTTGGCCGAGGAACAACCAGGGGAATGGAACACAAAGGACTGAGTCGATACCCCTCAATGAAGCTGACAGAGGGGTTTAATCAGTTACACTAGACATTTCCCCTTTAACGGATACTACTACACAAAATGATGCAATGGCGGTATCATCAGGCAGACTGAGACACATCACATCTGAATCGGCGAATACTCCACCACCTAACCAAATGGCTTTGAATCAACATCATATTCTGGGAGCTAAACCTAAGACCCAGCAAACGAATATTGAGTCTTTTTTACCGCTACCAGTACGACTGCGAAGGGACTCGAGAGGAAGATCGGTGAGCCGAGGAAGAGGCAAAAGGAAGCTATCAGGAGAACCATACATCAAGAGAGGTCGACTGAGGGATTAAATGACTTAGTTTTTAACTTATCTGAACTTTCACTTACAGACACGGACTATTGTGTACTTAACAAGGGTTTAAGCTTCATACCTGCACAGGTTAGCAACATTTTAGACACCTTAATTGATTTAAGAGCTTTTGCTCGGAAAATAGCGTTGAAATTGTTTTTTAAAAAAGGGTCACGAAATATTAATAATGTAGCTGAATTTGAATGTTTTAAAAGGAAAAGTGCTTTCACACCTGTGCTTCACACATGCATTGAATGTTTCATTAAGGCTTGTGAAAATGATTTATATAAATATTACGCACATCAAAGGAAGGGATCCCTTTCTGTTTTTCACAACTTGACTAAAGATGAATGGGCTTCCATTAACACCTTAGTGAAAAATACAAGGGTCACGATCAGGCCAGCTGATAAGGGTGGTGGCCTAGTATTACTGAATACAAGAGACTATTTAATATACATGGGTTTATTATTACAGGATGATAATACTTATAGGCTGATAGATGAAAAAACAGTTGAAAGAATGATATATCAAGTACATCAGGATCTTTATGATTTAATGGCATGCAGACAAATTAGTCATGAGTTTTATTTATTTTTATTAATTGAACATCCAACTATACCATATATCAAAGGTCTCCCCAAAATGCACAAGGGCACTTTACCACCACCCCTTCGTCCCATAGTTGTAGGACATAACTGGGTTATTGAGAACATCTCTATTTTTATTGAAAAAAGATTAAAACCGTTGGTCTCTAGTATTCCTACTATTCTGAAAGATTCTTATCAACTCATAGAAAATATTAAAAAATTGGATTATGACATATCTGAATCACATCTACTGGTGACTTTAGATGTAAAGAGTCTTTTTACTGCAATTCCTAATTCTTATGGAATGGAAGCTATTAGGTCTTTGTTACATAAGAGTCAGATATATACCAATAATGAACAAATTCTATTGAATACTCTACTAGAAATAGTATTAACTAATAATGTATTAACCTTTGATGATATTTTATACATTCAACAGTGGGGGGTGGCTATGGGCACCCCCTGCGCAAATACATATGCTAATTTGGCTGTATATAACTGGGAAACTACATGTTTGTTTTCACATCCCACCTATAACAAGGTTCTCTCATACCATAGGTTTGTTGACGATATACTATTGGTATGGGATGGTACCTATGATGAATTGAAAAGCTTTTTATCTGAACTAGAAGAAACTACAGATTTTTTAAGGTTTTTGATTGAACATTCTACAACTAACATAAATTTTCTGGACCTTAATATTAAAAAGGATGGGAGAAGTGGACTTATAACATCTCTATACAGAAAAGAGTGCTGGAAAAACACTCTACTCCAATACGACAGCATGCATCCCAGGTTCATTTTTAAAAATATTGTCAAAGGACAATACATGAGAATTAACAGACTATGTCAAGGAATAGATGAGCGTAATGATGAGTTTAATATATTAGAACAACTATTTCTAGATAGAGGCTATAATTCAGATATGGTAGCCAGGACTAAAGAGATTTTTACTAATAATACATCTGTTAATAAATATAGTCACCATACATCATTCAGAAGTGGTTATATAGGTTATGATTCCTCCTTAATTTGTTTTACAATTAACTATACCAGTGACAACAAATATTTAACAAATATTATTATGAAGAATTGGCACATCCTAATTACAGATGATGATATTAAACAATTAATAGGTATGACACCAACCTTTACATATAAGAATTTGAAGAATTTAAAAAGGATACTATGTAATGAAAAAAGGCCTACAAGTTCTATTGCAATTAATACTAATAACAAAAATGATATGGGTACCCATCCTTGTGGAAAGTGTAATTCATGCTCTTGGATATCTAAAGAAAGATACTTTGTACACCCTGAACTATCTTTTAAATATGAATTTAGGTGTTCAGCCAATTGTGAAGATACTAATATTGTTTATCATGCAACCTGTGAATTGTGCTCTGCCTTTTACATAGGTATGACTACAAGACGACTGAAAGACAGAATACAGGAGCATATTTACACGATTAAGAAAGCTGAACATAAAAATGCTCTTGCAAAACATATTTTAGAATTTCCAGAACATAGTTTTAGGTTCAGGATCTTACAGAGAAGAGAACCAAACACAAGGAAAGGCGACGACTTTAATGATCTGGAAAATTTGGAATTAAGTTGGATACTAAAGTTTAGGGCCCAATATTATCCTGGCCTAAACGCATATGTTAGCATTAGATCATTTTTAAAGAAACGTAAATATTAATGAATTGGTTGTATATATATGATTTGCACTATGTGTACAGATATCCCCCCCCTTTTTTATATATATATTTGCAAGAGCACAATAGTACATTTTGATGAGTTTTAAGTATTTTCTATATGTCATATACCATTCATACTATAGTATATATTTTATATATATATATATATATATATATATATATATATATATATATATTTTATATTTGATTATATCTTATTTATTGCCATACATATTTATATATTTATATATTTATATAATATATATATTACAATTTTTCACACATATATTTTTAATTATTTATTTGCTTATGCATATATATATATAGATAGATATATTATACATTTTGAACGTTCTGTAGATAATGTCCTAGGTTATAATATGCAGTACATTTTATGGTATATAGATATATATTTTATAGTATTTTAACCTGAATAAAAGTAATTCTTTTATGTCAGATAAATTGGGGTTATACTTTAAGCATATATACAAATATGTGTAATTTTTATATGACTATCTTTATGCATACTAAACTAAGAGTTTAGCGTCTGCATGCTTTTTAAATAGGAACAACTGTCATTACATCGAAAAGCTCTTGATAACATATATTTATTTATTTCAGGTTTTGTTTGTCTGTTAATGACATCTATTTTATTCATACTATGCATACTCTCAACATGGTATGAGTACAGACATTCTTATATATTTCCTTTATATTTTGTCATTGTTGTTCATGTTTCGTTTTTTGATTGATATATATATAACTTTCATAGAGCCAATATTGAGTTATACTGTGCTTTTAGAAGGTAGCGTTTATAGCAGAGAGAATTTACTTGGTTTTGCAAGCTAACGAATGATCTTGCATTTATTAGTGCAATAACTCAATTTCAATTAATTAGTTTTTTACTTAATTGACTGATTAGAAGTAATTATTCATGTATATAAAGAGAGCTAATTCTTGTGTATTGTTAATCTGAAAAAGCGTGCCTTGTGTATACACGCGAAAGCGCTCATTTTCTGTTTTAAATAAAGAAGTGTCTTTTTACGTGGTGGTCGACTTCCAGTTTTCCTTTTTTCGCTATTTACTCCTTCTGCTCTGGAGTCACCTTCGAGGGACATGTCTGCTGTTTTTTACCATAATTGGATGATGGCTTGGCCTTCATAAATGTTTTGTATTGAAGCACTTTTCATTTCTGATGAAGTCCTTAATGGTAGGGATGGAAGCACTTAGATGCTTCAATTGAATTATTAAAAGTGTTTTCAAAGTAGTACTGATCTAGACATGCTTCTTAGACAGAAAACCTCCATTTACCTTATGTACTGTCACCTTGGTGGTGGTTACAGATTCTGATTTCAGCATGAAAACTATAATTTTTTGGATCATGAGAATAGCCTTAGGTAATATATTAATGTATTTTTTATGTGTATAAAGATATATTTCTGCTGCTCAGACTGGGCAGAAACATACAGTATCTAAATATTTGCTCAGTCCTAGCTATGCAATATCAGTGATACTCTAAAAATATGAAATAAAGGTGATGTGATGGGTTTTAAGAAAATTTTATTCAAAGCTAGTATGTGTGATTTGTTTGGAGGAAGATCAGTCATCAAAATGATAAGCTCTTATTTTGTAAATCTTTCAAACATGCTGCTTTGATTTCTTCAGGCAGAAGGTATTGCTAATGTAGGTCATTGAGAAGTTAAACATAACACATAGATGTTGATTATGGTTTTAGCTTAGAATTCACACAGTATTAGCAGTTAGCATTATCAGAATTAGCAAATTAGCTAGCTCACACTGTGTTGTGGGAGAAATTACATATCTTAAAAAGTTGTCAACTCTGTGGTTATAGGTTCATAGGTTCATACTAGGCTATCTGCCTTAGGGCATTTATAAGCCTAGCCAGAGTGTGTTTGGCTTTCGCCACCCATTTTAAATTAATTTTGCTATGCCCTTTTTCGAGGTTAGTATACTGTGCCTCTGTCTAACAGTGACACAGAAGTGATACCCGGGGTAAACCTACGATCTCCCATCCACTCATCAAGATTCCTCTTGAAGAGAGTCAATGAGGGACTCTGCCTAACCTGGACTGGGATTTTATTCCAGAGTGAAGGGAGCCTCTGGGTTATGAATCTGTCCCGCCAGCATGTCCTATTTATTTCAGTGCTGAGGTTCAAGTCTCTCAAGCACATAGCTCGATGGGATTTGGATTTTCTGAGGTGCAGCATGTCCATTAATTCCGGGTTGGACATGGCTTTATAAGTCAGGCACAGATTGCCTCTGAGCAGGCGGTATGCCACTGAGTAGAGCTGGGGTTTCTTTAACCGGGCAGCATATGGCATCTGTTTGAGCCCTTTGATCCTCTTGGTGAGGTACTTTTGGGGTCTTTCCAGTTGCTGCAGATGTCTGGTAAGGTACATCCCAAAAGGGGCATTGTACTCAATTATGGGCCTGATGAGGGATGAGTAAAGAGGCACAATGACCTCCCCTGATCTAGATGTGAATCCCTTCATGATTAGGTGGGCTATATAAAATGTTTTTCTAACCACTTTGGCCACGTGGTTGTCAAATGAGAGATTGCTATCAACTTGGGTCCCCAGGTCCCTAATTACTTCTTCTGTACTTAATGGATTACCACCTATGTGGTAATTTGTGGGCACTTTGTTTTTGCCAAAGGGGATGGTTATACATTTTTTGGCGTTTAGCTTGAGACCACGGCTCTGGCACCAGTTGTCTGTTTCTATGAGGCCCTTTTGGAGGATGATTGTGTCAGCTGGAGAGTCGATTATGGTGCCCAGTTTGCAGTCATCTGCGAACTTGGTCAGCCACAGTCCTTCCGTGTTGGCCTGTACCTCCGAGAAATATATACCGAACAAGAGAGGTCCCAGGCTGAGCCTTGTGAGACGCCACTTGTAACTGGTTTGGAGTCTGACATGGCTCCAGCAATTCTAACCATGTGGGTTCTGTCCTTGAGCCAGTTTGCAACCCATCTAGTGATATAGGGGTTTATATTTAAGCTGGTGAGCTTATCTATAATGCCCGAGTGGGGTATTGTATCGAAGGCTTTTGTGAGGTCCAGGTAGGCTGTGTGGACCACCTTCCCCTCGTCAATGGCCTTGGTGACTGTTTCAAAGAAATTAACCAAGTTTAAGAGGCAGGATCTGCCCTTAACAAAGCCAAACTGGGTAGGATCCAGTGTCTGTAGGTCCCCATTATCTTTATTTATGAGGTCCATGATGATCCTTTCCATAGCTTTGCAGACCAAGCTAGTCAGACTTATGGGGCGATAGTTTCCAGGATCCGTTGAGGTACCACCTTTGTGGTAAGGGACCACTGTTGCTGTACGCCACTCTTTGGGTACATATCCTGTATTAAGGCTGAGACTGAACAGTAGTTTTATGTTTGGGTTTAGCTCTTCTTGGAGTTCATGTAGGACGCAGCCTGGGACACTGTCTGGTCCCATTGATGCTGTGTTTTTTGCTTTGGAGAGGGCAGCTCTTACCTGAGCATCTGAGATGTCAGGGGGCAGCATTCTGCTGGGATAGATATTTGCCCTTTTGGTGGAGAGGGGGGGGGGAGTTTGCGCTGAACCTGTCAGCTAGGATGTTGGCAATGTCTGTGGGTTCGGTGTATTTTTTGTCATTTTGGACTACAGCATATCTGGGAATTCCCACCCAGGTTCCTAACATAACTAAAGAAAGCCTTGTGATTATCCTTAGTGTCCTGTGCAGTTTTTCTCTCAAAGCTGGTCTTAGACGATTTTATGAGTGCCCATAGTTTTTGCTAATACTGATCCGAGATGCCTTCCCTTTTTGGGATTTTGCTCTATCATGTAGTAGCTTCCTCCTTCTATTGTATAATTTGTTTATGGCTGGGGTCCACCAGACAGGATGTCTGCCTTTGGAGGACTGGGTCTTGGTCTTATTTGGGATTTTATGATCCATGCATTCCTGAAGGTGTTCATAGAATGTGTTTATAAAGGATTCTGCGGTCTGGGCCATATTTTCCACAGGCCCGGGGGCTTTGAAGAATTCCTCCTCAGTTTTGAGGAGTGTGAAATTTGCTTTAGAGAAGTTTTTCACTGTGGTTTTCAGGGCAGGAGGTGGAGTCGGGATGTGAATATCCAGTGAGATTAGTTTATGGTCTGATCTTACCAGTGAGTGATACACATGTGGTCTGGAGCATAGAGTCCCCATGTTGGTGATGATCAGGTCCAGTATGTTTTCCCCTCTTGTGGGAGTGGTAACAAGTTGTTCCGTAGCATTTGAGTTTATAAATTCTAGGAACCTTTGGGCTAGGGTGTTGGAGCTGGAGTAATACTCCCAGTCTATTTTTGGGTAGTTGAAGTCGCCCAGTATAATGGTGTTTGGAGAGACCTTAATATTTCCCAGTGTTCTCAGGAAGGCTGAATGGGGTTCCTGGGTTTGGGAGGGTGGTCTTTAGCAGGCTATAAACTGGAAGGCAGTTTTACCCACTGTTAGTTGCACATGGATAGTCTCTGATGCTTTGTGCTGTGCCACCAACCTGGAGGTGTGGGTATCTTTGACGAATATTGATACTCCCCCTCCTTTTGTGGTTCAGTCCAAGTTTTGGGGCCGAAAAGCATGGTATGAGGTATAACCTGGTAGTGCTGGGGTGCTCTCGGGAGCCTTGAACCAGGTTTCTGTTACTGCACAGATATCGATGTTCTCCATGCTAGGGAGAGTTTCGAGTGTGTGCATCTTGAGGTTTAGACTTCTGGCGTTGAGTAGCATTACTCTTAGTTTCTTATCCCTTGTGATACCTATGGAGGTGGGTTTGTCTTTTGAGCCTTGCCTAAAAAAGGCACTATGGGGATAGGAAGAGCCTTTGCCAATATCCGGAAGCCCAGGGGTGACAGGTGCAAGCCGTCCCTAGTGAAGCATCATGGCTTGTCGAGCATATCATCCCAGGCTGACAGGCATTGGATCCCCTATGAATGACACCAATACTTAAGCCAATTGTTGAAATTGATCATCTTGTCTTCATATTGTGGCATCATTCTTGGTGAGAGTAAGATGCTACTCAAGGTCAGGGTCATACCGGCCTGGGCTACATGCTCAGAGAGCTCCTCTATGTCTCTTTTCATGTAGTCCAGGGAGGTACGTCTCAGGTCATTCACACCAGCATGGACAATGACTGAGTCATATTTGTACTTGCCTTGGAGTGACCTGAGTGCTTGTGTTATGTGGCGGATCCTAGCGCCCGACAGGCAGCTCACCGTGACCTTCTCCTTGTTCAGCGTGGTGAGCGGGACGTCAGTGTGCCTGACGATAGAGTCACCTATTACAAGTGTATCAGGTGTGTTGTTTAGCCTTAAGGGCTGTGACTGTTCGGCACACTGGCTTTGTGAGCTATGTGTTGCACGTGTTTTGTTTTGGGGTAGCGGTTGCTTGGGTGTCTGCTTTGGAGGTCTCTGCTGCTTAGGCAGATTTTTATTTAGAGCCTCCGAGTATGTTTTTGTGTGTTTATGTGTTTGGTTTGCTGTCGTGGTAGGTCTATGTGAGACTGTAATTGTAGTGAGTGTGGTTTCCTTCTCCTCCTGACTGGTTTTGCCAGTACTGAGTTGAGAGAGCTTTGCCTCCAGTATGGCTATATAGTTGCATCTCTCACATGTGTTGGAATTTGTTGGGAGGAGGAGAAGGTTGTCTGTGTACATGAGGCAGTTGTAACATTGCCTCAAAATTCCCAGATTCACCAGCTGGACTGGAGAGGAGATTGACAGCTGACCTTTGGACATGCTAGAATAGTATTGGGAATTCCTTTATAATTGAAAAAAAGGGCCAATGGGGAACAAGGTACTCAAGGGGAGTTTGTGAGGGTGTAGTGCTTTTAATTTTTTAGTGCTGACTTATATAATTGCTTTAGTGAGCAAGTGCCAGATATCTTAAATGCAATGTGTTACAGGTAACTTAAATGCAAAAACGACAAACAGTAACTTTCTTTCAAGTGAAACAAGGAAATAAGTACAGTAAGCAATGCAGATATCACTAGGGATCCACAGAAGCACTGAAAAGCCGCGTTTTAGGTGGAATTAGCGTTTCAGGAAAATAACAAGCAAACAAACAACAAGCATACAAACAAGGCTAGATTCAGCAGGCCTGGATCTAGTCTATGCTACAGCAAACAAGGTGTACCAATTTCAGTAAGAAACAGTTCAAATATGCAAGCACTATAAGCCTTTAACCAGAAATTTCCAGCTCAGAAGGGCAGAGTCCAGCCTCTCCTCCCACAAGAGTGCAGACCACGAACCTTCTTAATGAAAAATAACTGGCCTGAAGCCCAAGTGCTTAAACCAGAACTAATACACTTTTAGAATAACAGACACTGAGCCCTCAATCAGCAGTTCCCAACATAGAAGGATGTAAGCTACCTGTCCTGCCACCACAGTGCAGGCCACAAACTGAATGGAGACAGAAGGGCCTGGCACTGAAAAAATGATATGATGCTAGATTGGTTTCCACGCATGGAATGAGCGTAATGCTTGTCATTTTGAGGGCAAGGAAGCGTTAATGTAACTAACGAACAGCAGTACACTGTGTATGATGTGTGATCAAAGGATGGATGCATACTAAACTATCAGTCAGTGACCAGAGGTCAGAATCAAACCCTATACATTGTGCCTGTAAGGTAAACAGCTCTAACCATCATGCCAGCTCTACTTCATTCCTGTGCATGCAGCTATCCATTTAAATAATCAAAAGAGGATATGGTTGAAGTTATAGGTTGAGTAAGAGCACTATTACATAGTGGGGGTGGGGGGTTGGTGCATTTTACCTAAGGATACAAATATCCTGTGGGAAGTGATACCAGGATTTAAGAGTTTCAGAATACGTAATTCTGTAACAGCAACAGAATGGCATATGCAAGGGCAAGAATGCATTGTGATAGCCAAATAGATAACTGAATGTAGATCAAAGAAAGAAAAGAAATATAAAATGGTGAAAGGAAAGGATACCACAGGTCAAACAGAGTACATCATGCACACAAGAAGATGACAAGACAGTCTGCCTCACCACTAAGATCCCTAGCAGTGCAAGCTGAAAAGGTGAGGGCTATACTGCAGAATTGTCTTAAACTGCTTGACAGTCTTAAATAAGTTCTTGGAGGGACAAAGGAATAGGAGCTTAAATGTGCTCCAGGTGTGCATGAGTGGCAGAAATAAGTACCTCATCAGAAACAAATGGCCAAATAGTGATTACAATAGCTAGTTAGCAGGAACTGCAATGTTACAGAGAAGCTCTACAAAAGTAGCATGGTTGAAAGTTTATTCTATTAACATATATGTTGAGTAAAGTCTTTCTCCTTCATCTGGTTATGTTTAAAATATGGAATAAATGCATAAATATAAATGAAAGCCTGAAACATGTTAGCCTGTATTCAGCAGCAGATAAACAAAACTCCTGTGCACTTAAACATGATTACAGTATAAGCCACAAACATGTTATTTACATTCGGCAGTTCCATGAGGTACTTAGGCTGCGCATGTGAATGCCCCATGAGTGCTACTCTCGCTATTCTGGAAAGGTTTGCTAACAGCAGCTCTGACTCACTGTCTGAGAAATGTGCAAGAAACAGAAGCTCACAAAATAGACATTTGTTTAAATTATATAGTGACAAGAAACATTATTTGACAGGCACATGGTAGGGTGGGGTGCTTCTTGTGACTACATTAAGAAAGGAATTTGAAGAAAAGACAGCTTATAGGAAATTAAAAAAGAACTAATATAAACTAACATCTCCGGTTTTGTTTTAAAAGGCACAGCTGCAACAATGGTTATGGCAGCTGGGAAGTAGGGTGGAGGTGTTTTGTGCAACTGCACCCCAGAGCACAGTCTTGGCAGGGAAATGTAGAAATAAAAACAGTCTGACTTTCCATCTTCTGAGAACCTATTGGAACTTTATTTTTAAAACAAGTACTTTTTATTCTAGTAAATAGTTTATTATGCACATGAAGTAAATGGCAGTGAAATGTGTCTGTAATTTAAACACATCAAAGTTATCTTGAGTATGGATTTCTGATGTAATATCAGAAACAAATCATAATGCTTCTTAGTCGTCTTATTAATATGTCATTTGCATGGCTTTAGCAGAGCTGAAATCTGTTGCATGAAAATAGGTTTTAAAGAATTTAATCCATGTTTTCAGTTTACAAGGCTACAAACAATAAATGTGTCTGCAGAGTCCATTACGATAAATAAAATGTATTATATGTTTCCCCTCTGGTACAATTTTGTTTCCTTCCTTGATATGTTTTATGTCCCCCAAAGAAGCTGCAGTAAAACTGCAGCTCTAAGAATAATGGAAAACATTGCATTAGGTGAAAGAAATATAGAAAATTCATTTGGAGGACTTGCTCTAATCATTAATAATAACAAATTTAATATTTGACTTCCTGACATGTTACATAATTATCCTGTAGCATTCCAGTGTACTATGCCAAAATTAATGCTACAACTATATTTTATAATATTTGTA
The DNA here is from genome assembly GCF_019279795.1 of Protopterus annectens. Classification (NCBI taxonomy): domain Eukaryota; kingdom Metazoa; phylum Chordata; order Ceratodontiformes; family Protopteridae; genus Protopterus; species Protopterus annectens. The sequence goes on from NC_056731.1 coordinate 78,313,864, forward strand.
TGAAGAATAATATTTTTGCACAATAGCAGTCAGGGGAAAAAACACAGGGAAAAAAAAGACCATATTTTTGTCTTTGAAGTGGCCTTTTCGGTGACATCAATCTCTCAGCCGATAAATCTCAGAAGAGATTGTAGAGCTCATTGCAAACAGGTAAAGCTGAGACTTGAATAATCGGGCTTATTAATCTGAATTCTTAGTCACACGTAATCATTTTGTTTGTGAAATGAATTTAGTAGGTAGTAAAGCTTTTGATTTTCCCTCAAGACTGAACGATCTTAGAGTTAGTATACAAAGAGTCATGGGAAGAACCTTGAGTGAGGCTGAGTGAGTGGCTTGCAACTTCAAAAATGCTTTTACTTGGTGTCTTTATTAATGGAAACATTTTAAGTGTCATGACTATAACTGTAATATTGTGTACAGTGATATATTTACCTTTCATTACTAGCGATGAACCCCTCAAAATCGTTAGAGTAAATTCTCTAACAAATATTTTATCTATTCTAAATCTGAGTTATCAAATTGCATTAATAGACATCTTAACTGTTTAGAAAGATTTGACATGAAAAACAGTAATAGACAATTACATTTATTCACTTTCTGATTACTGCTTTATTCTCCTCATGGTCATACTGGTTCTGGAATGCATCCTAGCAAACAATCAGTCTAAAGCAGTACACTAAACCTATATTTACATTTTTTTATTTCATTTCATTATCTATAGTTTTTCATTAAAATTATTTCAAAAACATACAAGTAGTTAAGAAAACTGTTATTGAACTTTAATTATCCCACAAAAATAGTGTGAGGATACTTGGGACACATTGTGCATTTGTCATAGTTCGGACATGGAATTAAATTATTGTGCAGTACTGTGAAATGTTATTATTCCTTCTTACACAATCATATATTTCTTTTAATTTGACCAGCAGTTTTTAATGCAGGTTTAGCAATGTTGATTAATATGCATTTCAAAATAAAAAGCATGGCATAAAATGATCCCATATCTAGATCTCACCAAGGCTTTCAACGCCATCCCCCACTCTGGAATTATAGATAAACTCACTAAACTAGGTATAAATCTCTATGCAACAAGATGGGTTGCCAACTGGCTCAATGAGATAACCCACACTGTGAAAGTAGCAGACTCCAAATCCAACTTCAGATCAGTGACAAGTGGAGTACCACAGGGTTCAGTCCTGGGTCCTCTCCTGTTTGGTATCTACTTTTTTGAAGTACAGGCTAACACAGATGGTCTTTGGCTAATGAAGTTTGCAGATGACTGCAAACTATGAGCCATAATCAAAACTCCTAACAATGTGGACATCCTGCAAAAGGGCCTCACTGAGACAGATGTCTGGTGTCAAAGCCATGGCCTCAAGCTCAATGCCAAAAAGTGCATTGTCACCCCTTTTGGTAAAAACTCTGCACCCATGAACTACCACATAGGCGGTAGTCTACTTAACACCAAACGTGTGATAAGAGACCTTGGGACAAATTGGACAGTAGTCTCTCCTTTGATAATCACATCATCACAGTAGTCAGGAAATCCTTCTATGTGGGACACCTCATCACAAAAGGTTTCTCATCCAGGAAAAAAGAGGTCATTGTTCCCTTCTACTCATCACTCATTAGACCCATTATAGAGTTCAACACCCCCTTTGGTATGTACCTCACAAGACATCTACAACAACTGGAAAGGCCACAGAAATACCTCACAAAAAGGATTACCAGCCTCAAACAGATGCCCTATGCAGACCATCTCAAAAAACTCCAGCTTTACTCCATCGCATATCGCCTACTCAAAGGCGATCTCTGCCTAATATATAAAGCTATGTCAAACCCAGAGCTGTTGGACATGCTCCACTTAAATAATTCCCAATCCCTCCAAGCTACACGCTCTAGGGACCTAAACCTTGTCACCACAATAAACAGAACATGCTGGAGGGATAGATTCCTGTCCCAGAGACTTCCCATACTCCGGAACAAGCTACCTATCTATATCAAACAAAGCCCCTCATTAGCACTCTTCAAGAGAAATCTTGATGATTGGATGGGAGATAGGAAATTCACCCCCGGGGATCACTGCTGTGGCTCTGCTCAACAGGGGCACAGGAAAATAATTTTCTTGGGTGGCGAAAGCCAGGGTACCTTTTGGCTAGGTTTATACAGGCCCTAGGGTCAATAGCCTAGTGCATACCTATGAACCTATATACAAGAAACATGGCTTCTTGCATATAACAGTTGGCACATAGGATTAAGGGTATGCACTATAGTCCCCCCAGCTCTGTTCTGCCTTTTGTATGACATTGAGAAAGCCACTTAACCAGGCAGTACTTGGAGGTAACTAGGATTTTGGGCCAGGCTTCTCACTGCTCTTCTAGACTGCAAATCAACAAATGCTTAACCATGTTATTCTTCTCTTGTCAATTTTGAAGGATGTTGAGTGTATGTCTATATCTTGCAGGATGGTTGCTGGACAGTTGACCCAGGAGCAGCCATCTTCTTTCTTCTGAAGCCCAACCCCCAAATTTAGATAAATGAAAGTGAGATAGAGAGAAAGAGAGCTAGAAAGAGACAAAAAGAATAAAAGCAGGAACTCAAACATCCATAAATGTATTAAGAAATACAGAATGTAAAATGAAAGTTCTGAAGTCACACAAACTCTTTATCAATGCTATAACAAACATTCACTTCATTCAACATTTATATTAACAGCCAGCACTAAATTAGAGACATAACCAATTAAAATCTGTTAATATATGAAATTGCAGTCTGTTACAATATATTAAGTTACAGCCCTTAAAATACAAGACCATAAAACACAATATAAACATAAAAATGCACATTAAAAACATATAAAAAATAAAACATTAAAGAAATTCTATCTTCATTTTTAATATAGGTTTGATACTATTTCTTGTATTCAGCCCTGCACAGACCATCTCAAAAAACTCCACCTTTACTCAGTCGCATATCGCCTACTCAGAGGTGATTTCTGCCTAACATACAAAGCTATGTCAAACCCAGAGCTGTTGGACATGCTCCACTTAAAGAAATCCCAATCCTTCTGAGCTACACGCTCTAGGGACCTAAACCTTGTCACCACAATAAACAGAACATGCCAGAGGGATAGGTTCCTGTCCCAGAGACTTCCCATACTCTGGAATAAACTACCGATCTATATCAAACAAAGCTCCTCATTAGCACTCTTCAAGAAAAATCTTGATGATTGGATGGGAAATAGGAAATTCACCCCGGGGATCACCTCTGTGGCTCTGCTCGACAGTGGCACAGGAAAATAATTTTCTTGGGTGGCAAAAGCCAGGGTACCTTTTTTGTCTGGGCTTGTATAGGCCCCAGGGCCGATAGCCTAGTACCTACCTATGAACCTATGAAAAAATCTCCAAACAAAAAATGCATATGTAGAAAACATTAGGAAATGCTTGCAACTGAGCAAAATACAATAGTTATTAGATATATTAAATGCAAAAAGAGATTCAAATAATACATAAATTAACTATATATATATATATATATATATATATATATATATATATATATATATACACACACATATATATATATATATATATATATATATATATACATCTTGAGATAAATAGAATATAATAATCACAAGTACAAGAAATGAAAATCAAAATAAGTGTATTGTACAAGGAAAGTACAAAGAATAGCAATTACTGAGAACAGTAAAAAGAAAAGTAAATACTCAGAACAGGAGATATAAGGTGAAAGAATATGTCTTATGAAACGTAGGGTAAGTAACAGTAAATATTAAGAATTAACCTGGGACAACACAAGAGCATAGCCAGTGTTTAGTAAAGTGTTTTTATAGTAGTAGTTTAAACTTATGGATTTCTGGATATATTCTGCAACTTCTGTATTTGTAACAAGATCGCCTCCCATAGTCCCATTATTTATTGACTCTTATTACTCTAAATTTAAAACTATCATCATCCCCACACATCATAATATGTTTACTTAATGCATCTGCTTCTATTTTCCTTTGTATTTCTGATAGATGAGACCATATTCTTTCTTTTAACTTCTGATTAGTTTTACCAGTATAGAAACCATCACATAGTGCACAGTTAGCAATATATACTATGTTCTCAGTAATGCATGTAACAAAAGTATTAAAGAAAAATATGTTTTCCAGTAATGGGATGTACAAAGGAGGTTTCTGTATTAATATCTTTACAAAATGAACAATTAAAGCATAGAACAGTGCCACTGGGGTTAATCTTTTCACCACTGGTCTTTTTACATACTAGATCCTTACAGCACAACTTTGGTTTCAAATTTGTATCTTTCTTAAAGATAAAAGACTGTCTCTCACCTGCTATCTGTCTTATTTCAAAATTAGAGGCTAATATGGTCGAATTTTTTAGTAATCACAAATTTAACTATTGAAGTATATCTACTGTATTTAGTATTATACCTAACAGAGTTAACTAATTCCCTACTTCTGACTTGTACATTATCAGAAAAATAAGGCCTCCCTAAAGTTTCACATTCATTCATAATCTGTTTATTGCATTCTACTAATTGATAAGGGTAGCCTCTTGATTCAAAATCCTTAGACATATTATATAGCTCAGATGTAAATAACTCATAATTTGTATTGAGCTACGGACTCTAATAAACTGGCTCTTTACAAAACTTTCAAACATATGTCTAGAGTGCATGCTAGTATAATGAAGAAACTTAGATGTATATACATTTTTCTTATGAATGGTAATATCTATTACCCCTCCATTTTTGACAATGTGATATCAAGAAAATGTATCTTAACATCAGAGAATTTTAAATCAAAGGTCAAGAAATCAGTGGTAATTTGCAAATATTCAACAAACACTTTCAATTCCTGTTCATTACCTAACCAAATGACAAAGATGTCATCAACAAATTATTTATAATATGCTAACCATGGCTCTTTAAAAGTCCCTAATGAGTAATCATCATATACACACTACTTTTCCCAATTAGCAAGGATGATGTTAGCATAAATATTTGCTACAGGGGTGCCGATGGCTACCCCTAATTGTTGATGATATAGCTGACCATCAAATATGGATACATTATTCTCTAAAACCATATCTAGAATTGAACAAATCATCTCAATTTTTAGTATTTTGATATATCTTCATGAATAGCTTCACTACATCTTATAGGTACATTAGTAGGCAATGATAACATTATTATTAAACAGGCAGATAAGGGTGGTAAAATAGTAATTATTGACAGGGGACAATGTCTTCATTGGATAGATGAGCTACTTTCTGACACTAATACCTTTAAAAGTATTTGTCTAATGCAACTTAATAACATTGTTTATAAGGTGAAGACATATCATTATGATCTACTTATGGAATGTTCCATAACTCCAGATGTCTGTAATTATTTATATATGTCTTATCCCATAACCCCATTTATTTACGGACTACCTAAAATACATAAAAATCAGCAAGTGACATCCATGAGATCTATTTTCTCAGGCAACCGGTGGGTTATGGCAGCAATATTGATGTATTTAGATAATCAGTTGAACTGTTTATTGCAATATAGTCAGAGCTATATAAAAGATTCTAATGATCTTCTTATGGCCTTTTATGGATGGTTTAACTATAATGATTTGAAGTGGATGTTTGTAACTTTAGAGATTAAATCCCTGTTTACTGTCATACCAAATGATATAGGAGTACAGCATGTAGGAGAAATTTTAAGTAAGTATAGTGCATACTCTGTAATGAAAATTATTTATTCAATGCTAGATATGGTTTTAGAGAATAATGTATTCATGTTTGATGGTCAGGTATATTATCAACAATTAGGGGTAGCCACGGGCACCCCCTGTTGCAAATACGTAAGCTAACCTCATTCTTGCTAATTGGAAAAAGTAGTGTGTATATGATGATGATTCATTAGGGACTTTTAAAGAGCCACAGTTAGCATATTATAAATGATTTTTTGATGTCACCTTTATCATTTGGTGCTGCGGTAGCGTTGTCGCCTCACAGTAAGACATTGTCCGGTTCGATTCTCAGCTAGAGCATCTTCTGTGTGGAAACATGTGTGAATGGACATACCTTCATTGAAGGTTGTGCATCAGGGCTGGCAACTCGGCATGTAAAACTCTACTGCCAATCATTAGCGGACCGGAGTTCTGCTGTGGCGACCCCTAACCGGGAAAAGCCGAAAGACACAACAACAACAACAACCTTTATCATTTGGTTAGGTAATGAACAGGAATTAAAAGTGTTTGTTGAATATTTGCAATTTACCACTGATTTCTTGAACTTTGATTTAAAATTCTCTAATATTAAGATAGACTTTCCTGATATCATATTATCGAAAAATGGAGGGGAGATGGATACCACCATTCATAAGAAAAATGTACATACATCTACGTTTCTACATTATGGTTAAATTTGTGATTTTTAAAAAGTGGCCCATATTAGCCTCTAATTTTGAGATAAGACAGACAGGTGTGCGACCATCTTTTACCTTTAAGAAAGATAAAAAATTGAAACCAAAGTCGTGTTGTAAGGATCTAGTATGTAAGAAGACCAGTGGTGAAAAGATTAACACCAGAGGCACTGTTCCATGCTTTAATTGTTCATTCTGTAAAGATATAAATATGGAAACCTCCTTAGTCCATTACTGGAAAAATAATTTTCTTTAATACTTTTGCTACATGCATTACTGAGAACATTGTCTATATTGCTAATTGTGTACTATGTGATAGTTTCTATATTGATAAAACTAATCAGAAGTTAAAACAAAGAATAGGGTCTCATCTAGCAGAAATAAGAAGGAAAATAGAAACCAATGCATTAAGTAAACATATTTTGATCATAGTTTTAAATTTAGAGTAATACAGAAAATAAATAATGTGAGTAGGGAAGGTGATCTTATTACAAAAACAGAAGCTGCAGAATATAATCGGATAAATTATTTTAGGGCAGACAAATTTCCAGGACTGAATACAAGAGATAGTCTCAAACTTATATTAAAACGAAGACAGAATTTATGTAATGTTTTATTTATTATGTGTTTTTATATGTATTTTTATGATTATATCATGTTTTATGGTCTTGGACTTTAAGGGCTGTAACTTAATATATTGTAACAGATTCTAATTTCATATATTAACACATTTCAATTGGTCATGTAACTAATTTAGTGTTGGATGTTAATATAAATGTTGAATGAAGTAACTGTTTGTTACACCATTGATAAAGAGTTGGTTTGACTCGGAATCTTTGCATTTTACATTCTGTGCTTCTTAATAAATTTATGGATGTTTGAGTTCCTGCTTTAGTATTTTTGTTGATTACATTTAACGTCTGGCACTCTGCTTGGTACCTGTGGATTTTTTTCTGATTAGAGATAGAAAGAAAGACAGACAGAGAGAGATCAGAAACATGTAGCTTTTGCTCATAAGTGCTCAGACAGTGGTTGGATATCCTGACAAGCTGAAAGGTATTTCTGTTGCTGGTTTTACTGGTATGCAAACTTTGTGCTTGTGAGAGTGTCTATACATGCAACATACTGGCAGCTGGTTATGGTGTGAGGAAGGGTTATATCAGCTGCTACAATTTAAAATGTCCTCAGCTTCCCCTTTCCTATGTGTATGGCACATTTTTAGAAGTGATTATGTACAGATATAGGGAAGTGGTGAAGATCTGAACACAGAAAGTATGGGCATGTGTCATCCGACCAACCACATGTTTTTCTTCCCATTCAGAACAATGCATGTTGGTCAATAAATTCAAACCCTATGTTGTCTAAGTTACTTGAAAGTAAATTAAATGAAATGAAAGGAGACTAAGATAGCTGCCATCCTATAGACACTGCTGTTTCTAAGCTCTCTCAAAGCTAATACTAATCTTTAACTTCTAAAGTAGAGAATTCATTTTATCAGCTCAAAATAACAAGCCTGATAACTTACTCTATGGATACAAGCTGTTCAACTACTTGAGATTGGAAGTAGTACTTTGAAAATAAGCAGATTACCTTAGATCACTCTGCTTGCTCTCTGCCATGTGCTTGCTACTGCTACATTCTTCAGCCTAAAATGACACAAAGAAGGCAAAAATGCCGACTGATGCTGACTCTATGGACACACAAACTTCTAAAACTAAATTTTCACTGATTGCTTCTCCAGAAAAAAACACTTCACCAAAAAGACCCAGAATGGGAATGCAGCAAGAATCTAAATGTCCAGTAAGAATAAAACTGAACTTTCAAACCTAGAGGAACTTAAAATAGCACTACGGCCTTTACAGCTAGCTGTCCAAAACTTTACAGACCAGTTAAAAATCTTTGGTGAATCCATCAACCAGATCATAACCAGGATTGCAAAAACAGAAGCTAAAGTACTGGACAATGAAGTCAAAAATGAAACATTACAGAAAGAATCTTTTTCAAATGCAAAATAATGCAAGAACTTTAGAAAAAAATACTGGACCTGGAAGGAAGATTCAAACACAACAACATTATTTTAAGGGGTTTGCCTGAAAGCATGGATCAGTCTAGCTTGTTAAATACAATTTTCAACATTTTTGCCATCCTACTAGATAACACAGCTGAAGGTAGACAAATAGTCACTGAGAGAGCCCACAGAGCTCTTTGCTCCCCTTTGGATTCTACAAGACCATGACTAGTCTATGTCAAACATCTTAATTACTAAGATGCTAGCAAAATACTTACTATGGCAAAAAAGAAAAAAAAAAACGAAAAAGAAATCAGTTACCTGGAATGAAGCTAAAATCTTTCTTTAATCAAGACATGCCATTCCAAATTAAACAAAAAAGGCAGAATCTATCCCCTTTCTGTGCCTACCTGATACAGAATCAAGTCAAGTTTCAGATGAAATATCCTCATACCCTGTCTTTTCAACACCAAGGCTCCAAATATACAATCTCCAGTCTAAAAGAAGCTAAATCAACCTTTCTAAATGTATTTCAAACTGTTCCTGAAGCTAATACACCAAAACGCTGAATTTAACAACTTTTTATTACTTACATTCTTCAGTGACATGAATCACTGCATTCCAACTCCATAATCAGTGATTTTAATGCTTAAATATTCATTCTAGCACTTACCATGGCCAAACAGTGGCTTTTTGGATGCCTGAAGTGCTGCTTTCCATTTGGGAACCACTGATCTACTCCATACCATGATCACCGTGATGCTGGGTAGGCCCAAAAACATTTTGTTTCAACTCTGACCTCCCTACCCAGAGTGCAACACTCTCTTACAGGTATCCAGCCTTAAAAATGCAGTTTACAGAATAAAACTTAAAATGATCATTTTTTTTTTGTTCCTGCCTCACTTCTAAGTAATGAAGCACCCTCAAATGAGATTTTAGTGAGGAAATCTCTTCAAGAATAATTGATTCTGTTTTTTTTTTTTTGTTGTTGTTTCCAGCATCCATGGACTATTGCTGCTGTTTTACTTTGTCTAGAATCAATACTGCTGATGTTTATTCACAGGACTTCGTACCAACTATGTATCCAACCCTACAGCTATGTACATATTATGTGGTTTGATGCTATTTTTCTGTAACCTTTACAAGGTACATTTAGGATATTAAGTTATACTGCTGTATTATATTTAACATGGCTTAACCCTCTCAGTTTTTGCACATATCCTTATATTACTGTTACCACTGATTCTACTTATGCTAAACTAAGTCAGTTCTAGTACCTTTATTCCCAAGGCAGGCCACAGTTAAATGCACTGCCTTTCCAACAAATACATGGCTTTTGTATTGTTATATGTTTATCAGTGGCTGTCAACCTTTTCTATACAAAGGATACATAAACATGGGCAAGACGTACCCACAGCCCTTGACATATTCACATCATAGTGCTTCCATACTCTAAGAGGATGCTAAACATAGATATAATACACCTATCTTATTTAACTGATATGTTTCCCTCCTTCCTTTTGGGCATGTCCCATGAATATGTTGCAGAACAATCATTTACTGTATGTTCACGAAGGCTCACCCACTTACATTAAAGCCTACTGACCTATAACAGTTACTCTCTAAATGAACTGGGTCGCTGCCAAAATTATACCTGTTGTCATTACCTATCATTTGTTTTCTGCTTGATGCTATTAACTTGGTTTCTATAGTATAATTAGTATTAACTGGAAATTTGAACTTGATAGATAGTAAATGTATAATTTCTCTGTTATATATGTGAAATGTTTACAGTCTTTCTTTGCATGATCTGGCAGGTATTAGCAGTTGTGAAATGTTAACAACTATACCTATTTCTTAGTTTAATCTCATGTTGAAAATTTATGGTTATAATATACTGTTTATCTTGCTTATACATGGAGAAGTGTCTTCACGAAATGGAATAGAAGACTTTATTCAAATTACTTTCACGCAGTTCAACACGGGTCATGACATCTTTTGTGCCATACTTAATTATTCAACAATACCTTAAGTGAGACCCACCATAATTACTCCCATTCCCTATTCTCTACCTTACCCCACCTAACACACTAAGAGCTAAAGATTTGCAGTTGAAATGTTAGGAGGTTATGCTATCTATACTCTGTAAGTATTATTTTTTAACTTTGGGATTACATGCTATTAGAAATACAATACTTAGAGATTGCTTGCCCACTAACCATCTCAATATTTATAAACTTAGATCTCTACCACTTACATTCTCTATCTCTTCCGGGCTATGTAGGTTTGTGGTTAGGCACAAGATAATTGCAGGAAGAGACTTACACCTATGTCCCTGCAAACTAAGGTATCTGCTGTCATATTTCCTCCCTTTCTCCTTCTCAATGTAACCAAAAATAGTCCAGCTCCATGAGGATAATTGATTCATGGAATATTAAGGGGATTCAGATAGAAAAAAAAAGAAAATTATATTTTCACTTGGTCTTTAAATCTAAAGGCAACTAACTATAGTGCAGGAATCACATTTATTACCAGAACAATGGAATTTTGCGCTCAAGAAAAAAATGGATTAAGTCTATCATACCCTCTGGCAAGAATATGAATAGCTCAGGGGTAGCTATTATAGTGAAAGAGAACTTCCCAGAGGAAATCAAAAGCTATGACACAGATACTGAAGGCAGATGGTGTTACATAACATTCTGCTGTCTGCACTTAGACAAAACTATTCTCATATTAAACATATACACCCCTTGCAACAAACACCATGAATTTATCATGACTATTTAAAAAATCTTGTCCTCTTTCCCTGTCCATTACTGTATTCTAGATGGAGAATGGAATGTTATTCAAGATCCACTAACTGACAGAACAAACACTAAAACCAAATATAACAACCATGCTTCTTTAGCCGTAATGGAACACTTAGGAATGACTTTTTTTTATTTGATCCCTGTACCTCTCAGTCCAATAACAACCCCAATAATAAATTCACTTTTTATTCACACTGCATAAGATGTGGTCCAGGTTGAACTTTTTCCTTCTCTCTAATATCCTCCTCAATTATAACATTCCAAAGACCCAACTATTAAAGTTGGAGGCCACAGCTAGGCGTTTAACCTTAATTTATTAAACAACAAAGAGATTCTACAGGAAGTTGAAGGTATGCTCGACCAAGCCTTAATCTCTATTGAATACAACCAGCTACCCTTTGACATTTATTTGGTCTCCATTAAATCCATGATCAAAGGCACTCTCATCAATAAACATCTTACTATAAAAAGGTTCCTCTCCCAAGAATCATCTATCAAAAATAAAATTAATAAGCTTGGGACCCACCTTCAATCAACTTTCAATCCTATATCTGAAAAACAATTAATCCATCTACAGAAAAAGCTTTTAGACCTCAATAATAAAAACTTATCTTTCCCCAAAATAAGGACTCTAACAAACTACTTGGAGTGGTCCCACCTGTCTTCAAAATTCCTTGTTCGATTAATCAACCAAAATAAACTCTCCCCAAGCATGATGTAAATTACCTACCAAGGTAAGAGCTACCATAAAGACCAAGATATAACTGATACTTTTGAACAAATCTATAGATGTTCATATAGCTTCCCTGCCCTTCATTCAAATAAATCAGATATAAAAACTTTCTTGAACCAACTAACGTTCCCTAAACTTAGCCTCGAACAACAAACCACTCTATCATCTCCCATTACCCACAAATAAATTGTCATGGCTATCAACAAGTTGTTGGCCCAGATGACATCTCAATGGAAGCATGGAGGTGCTTAGGAGAAATGGCAGTGGAATTTTTAACTAGATTGTTTAATGAAATTTTGGAAAGTCAGAGGATGCCTGAGGAGTGGAGAAAAAGTGTTTTGGTACCTATCTTTAAGAATAAGGGTGATGTGCAGAGCTGCAGTAACTACAGAGGGATAAAATTGATCAGTCACAGCTTGAAGTTATGGGAGAGAGTAGTAGAAGCTAGGTTAAGAAGGGAGGTGATGATTAGTGATCAGCAGTATGGTTTCATGCCAGGAAAGAGCGCTACAGATGTGATGTTTGCTCTGAGAGTGTTATTGGAGAAATACAGAGAAGGTCAGAAGGAGTTGCATTGTGTCTTTGTAGACTTGAAGAAAGCATATGACAGGGTGCCTAGAGAAGAGTTGTGGTATTGTATGAGGAAGTTGGGAGTGGCAGAGAAGTATGTAAGAGTGATACAGGATATGTACGAGGGTAGTGTGACAGTGGTGAGGACTGCAGTGGGAGTGACAGATCCGTTTAAGGTGGAGGTGGGATTACATCAAGGATCAGTTCTGAGTCCTTTCTTATTTGCAGTGGCGATGGACAGGTTGACAAATGAGATCAGACAGGAGGCCCCATGGACTCTGATGTTTGCAGATGACATTGTGATCTGTAGTGAGAGTAGGAATCAGGTTGAGGAGACTCTGGAGAGGTGAAGATATGCTCTAGAGAGCAGAGAAATGAAGGTCAGCAGGGCTAAGATAGAATATATGTGTGTAAATGAGAGGGAGGGTAGAGGAATGGTAAGGATGCAGGGAGTAGAGTTGGTAAAGGTGGACGAGTTTAAGTACTTGGGATCAACACTTCAGAGTAATGGTGAATGTGGAAGAGAGGTGAAAAAGAGAGTACAGGCAGGGTGGAACGGGTGGAGAAGAGTGTCAGGAGTGATTTATGACAGACAGGTACCAGTAAGAGTGAAAGGGAAGGTCTACAAGACAGTAATGAGACCAGCTATGTTACATGGGTTGGAGACAGTGGCATTGACAAAAAGACAGGAGTCAGAGCTGGATGTGGCAGAGTTAAAGATGTTAAGATTTGCACTCGGTGTGACTAGGATGGATAGGATTAGGAATCAGTATATTAGAGGGTCAACTCATGTTGGACAGTTTGGAGACAAAGAAAGATAGACAAGATTGCGTTGGTTTGGACATGTGCTGAGGAGGGATGATGGGTATATTGGGAAAAAGATGCTAAGGATGGAGCTGCCAGGTAAGAGGAAAAGAGGAAGGCCTAAGATAAGGTTTATGGACATGGTGAGAGAGGACATGCAGGCGGTTGGTGTGACAGAGCAGGATTCAGAGGATAGGAAGGAATGGAAAGAGATGATCCGCTGTGGCGACCCCTAACAGGAAAATCTGAAAGATGATGATGATGATCAACAAGCTTAAGCCCAATAAAGCCCCAGGTCCGGATGGCTTTATCACAGAATTCTACAATGATTTTAGTCAAAAAATATAAATTTTTCTTCTCCACCTGTTTACCTACATTACTCATAATGGAATAAAAGATTTACACTTAAATGATTTTCATCCCTAAATCCAACTCAGATCTTAAAAACTATTAGAATTATAGGCCCATCGCACTTATTAACCTTGACATGAAGATCTACACTTCTATCCTAGCTAACAGAATTAAACCTATTGTCCCTACCATTATCTTCACTGAACAATCAGGGTTCTCTCAGAATAGACAAACCTTTTGATTACACTCTTATCCTTGACCCCCTCTTAACCCTTTCTACCACTAATTGCAACCCTATATATACTCTGGCTATTGATGCCTCTAAAGTTTTGACAGACTGAATGTAGAATTCCTCCTGTCTACTCTCCCTAGGTTCAACTTTCCTCCAGCTTTCATACAGATTATCAGAACTCGATACGCCAATGCCCATACTATCTTACAAATCAAGAATAGCCTTTCTTCTTGAATTGACATTAAAAATGGAGCTAGACAAGGGTGTCCAATGTCGACTTACCTATTTAACCTCTATATGGATGGAGCAGTGGTGCAGCAGTAGCATTGTCACCTCACAGCAAGAGGTTCTCTGGTTTGATTCTTGGCTAGGGTGCCTTCTGTGTGGGGTCTGCATGTCCTTCCTGCATTCGTGTGGGTTTCCTCTATTTCCTCCGCTATTCAAATAATATCTCTAAACTACGATCTAACATCCAACAAGATTTGAACAGATGGGCAAAATTACACCTCCCATTTCTCGCCAAAGCTGCTCTAATCAAAATGAGCATTTTACCTCATCTACTTTATGTTTTCAACACTTCTAACATAATAATTCACAACAAATTTTTTAAAACTCTCCACTCATCTTTCTCCAAATTCCTATGGTCCCTCAAATCAATTAGAATTAGTTATAATAGATTAACTCTCTCAAAAGACAAGGGTGATTTAAGTCTACCTGACTTCAAACTTTATTACGGTATTATCAATGGTAACAAGATAGTAACAATATCTGATTATTCTCCCAATTCATCTACCTGGTCTCCTACATGGGTAAAATTATACTATAACTATATTAAAACATCCAGCTTCATCTCCAAAACTCTCCCCTATCTGAATACAGAAAACCTAAAAAACTTCAAACTACAATCAACCATTAAGCATAAAATAACTATTCTTCAGAAGATTTTAAAATCTCTAAAACTGTCCATTACTTTCAATACCTTGCAACCATTCTATCTCAACCCCAACTTTAAATTGATCAACCTTGATAAATCCCACCTTATCATAGAGTTAACTATAGGAGATCTCTTCCCTCTCAGAAATAATTTGCTATCCGCAATAAGACTACACATGTCGCTACCCAAAAGTTATACAATCATCTTGAGACAAATTGAACTTTGTCGTAATACCTTGGAAGATGACTCTTTAAATATAAATGATAGTAAAGCCTGCAAATCCATATGGAACCTCCTCTTACTTAAGATTCATACAAACTTATTTTTTCTATCTGAACCCAAAATTAAGTAATGTTTTCAAACTACTGGAAAGACCAAGATCCCTCCATTTCCTTAACTACATTTACCAAACTATTCAACTTTCCTTGAAACTTAATCCCCTTAAAAAACTTAACTATCCCCAACTTATAATCTTAAACAATGCATACATCACCCCTGCTATACTTTCTAAAATCTATGCCTCCTCCTCTCCCCTCTGTCCCCATTGTACCAATCACAACGCTGATATGCTCAATATTTTTTTGAGTTGCAAATGCTCTTATAGACTCTGGTGCTCCCTTAGAGTACAGTTGGAAAAAAGGGATATGAGAAGATGACTTTGTCCTGGAAATTTGTAATATTACATATCCCTTCTACAGGATTATCCAAACTTCAGACTCATATCTTAATAACACTCTTTTTCATTTGTCAAACTTTATATCACCCTTAAATGGAAGGATAGATCTCTACTCACTTGGGATGAATTTAAACAACTTGCTACCAAACACTTACTTGACCACAAATATCTGAAATACACCCAAAGACTTAGTACACACTTTACTGAATATTGCAATACTTTATTTGATATCACTCTAGCTTAATCTCTGTTAACGTATTTATTTTGCTGGACATAAGGTGTATCTGTAAATAGTTATTTGTTGTATATAAGTCTATATTGCTTTCATTGTTTTGGTTGCACATTGTCTGTTACCATTTTGTATTGCATTATTAAAAACTGTTAAAAAGATTAAAAAAAAAAAATGAAATGAAATCACGTCACAGGCACTGTCTTCCAAAGGGTCTATATCATATGAGTGAATCGCACAAAATGCGAATGCTCATAATATCGAACGTACTGGACCTCAAACTTCCTATTGAGGGGGGCTGCACCCCCCCCCCCACTAAATATATATTCCAACTCCAAGATCACACTACAGTGAGGAAAGGGTGAATATCCCATTCTTCACTCTACCACAATCTCAGAAAAAGCACTTCGAGGTCCAGTACGTTCGATATTATGAGCATTCGCAATTTGTGCGATTCTGTCATATGATATAGAACCTTCTCAACTACAAACATGCATTTATAAAAAGTCTGAGATTTCCCAGCCAGTAAATCTCACTGCTATTTCTAGGATAAAAGAGAGCCATTCAAAAATGCATTGAACACATATTTAAGTAACCTAAATTATTAGTTTCATATATCAATATGAAGAAGTAGACAAAACCCTGAATTAATTGATTATTTAGTGTGCCAAGCAAGTCTAGTTGTAATGTCCATAATATTCTTCAGTTTTGCTGTTAAAATATTGGTGTTATGAGGTCTATCAAAATCACCAAACTGTTCTGTGTATACAGAGCACTTTGTGGAAAACAGCCTAATTAGTCTGTGATTTAAATGTTTTCGCATATTTTTTTATATATATTTTGGCCTCAAAGGTCAGAAAGAACATCATCTTGGGAGTGATGACTCCCCTTCCTTCTAGACCTTATCCAAATCATTAGCTTACAGTCTAAACCAGGGCCACAGATGGTGGCACAAATAATCAGCTTTGTGGGGAAGAAGATATTAAAATATCCTGGTCCATTATTACCTGGTTCAAGCTGCAGGAATTTTTATACTATGTACAATTTCTGTTAAAAGAGAGTGTGCATGCAATGGTGAGAGTCTGCATGTTTAAGAACTTGATAATCTTATGTCTATCCTCCCTTTAATGTGCACACATATCTGTGTCTACCTTCTCATTAATGTGCAGACAGATCTTTGTCTACCCCCTTTAATGTGCATGCATATCTGTGTCTGCATGCCTATCTGTGTCTACCATCCCTTTAATGTGCACACATATCTGTGTCTAGCCTCCCTTTAATGTGCACGCATATCTGTATCAACCCTCCCTTTAATGTGCACACATACCTGTGTCTACCATCCCTTTAATGTGCACACATATCTATGTCTACCATCCCTTTAATGTGCATGTATATCTGTGTCTACCCTCCCTTTAATGTGCATGCATATCTGTGTCTACCCTCCTTTTAATGTGAATGCATATCACTGTCAGTATGCATATCTCTGTCTACCTTCCCTTTAATGTGTATGCATATCTGTGTCTACCCTCTCATTAATGTGTATTCATATCTCTGTCTACCCCCCTTTAATGTGCATGCATATCTGTGTCTGCATGCATATCTGTGTCTACCATCCCTTTAATGTGCACACATATCTGCGTCTACCATTTCTTTAATGTGCACACATATCTGTGTCTACCCTCCCTTTAATGTGCATGCATATCTTTGTCTAACCCCCTTTAATGTGCATGCATATTTGTCTGCATGCATATCTGTGTCTACCCTCCCTTTAATGTCCACACATATCTGTGTCTACCATCCCTTTAATGTGCACACATATCTGTGTCTACCATCCCTTTATTGTGCATGCATATCTGTGTCTGCATGCATATCTCTGTCTACCTTCCCTTTAATGTTCACATATATCTGTGTCTACCCTCCCTTTAATGTGCACGCATGTCTGTGTTTACCCTTCCTGTAATGTGTATGCAGCGGTGAAAGTCTGCATGCTTCAGCATGTGATACTCTTATGTCCACCCTCCCTTTTATGTGCACACATATCTGTGGGCCACTTATTCTACTTTCCAAAACTCAAGTCTTTGGCTGGCCATGCTTTATCCTCTTCTGCCCCCACCCAACCTACCAATCCAAAGTAATCTGAATTACTATAAATCAATAATTATACATTACATTTTGCAATTAAGTTATCCAGGGGAAACCCACACATGCATACTTTGACCTCAAATAGCCCATATCATAAACAGTATCATCCTGCTGTCTTATGAATGGGTATATGTAGTCCATGTACTTACATGTTCACATAAGTTTAATGTAATATTGCTGGTAGGACATCATGTATTACTACTAAGTGTGATCTTTGCAATATTTCAGACATGGACTGTCCCTTTTTCCATCCTTTTTCATTTATATGAATGTGTTATTTATCAGATGGCCTAGTTTTGTAAATTGGTTTTACATGCTTTATAAATTCATTCACAGATCACTTAATTATTCAAGATAGTTCACATAAAGTGCTATTCAGATTGAAATGATAATACTCACCTTGTTTATGTCAAAATAGGTTCACTTACCAGAAGAGAACAACATATTGTTTTTTCAAGAAAAGTGTTTAAATTCTGCAAATCTATATTGAGGAAAATAAATCTCTACCTAGTCTCCTTATCAATAATTCATTATAAATTATTAATTATTATTATTAATGCACTATAACCAACTATACATTTAAGAAAAAAATGCATTACTTAAGATAACAGATGATGAAACTAATTATATTAACCCCAATGAGATGAGATTAAAAATAAATAATATCATGCATTCTTGTGGCCATATGTTCATGGAATAACTGGGCAGTTAATCAAGTCCCTTACTGTCAGCTGGCCAGGCTGTCAAAGCATTTCTACTTGCCACCATGGTTGTACAATCTTTGAGCATTTTGTATAAAGGAAAGAGATGCAGAAGATGAGACCTCCATGCATGCACATTGTTGGCCCATGCCTCACACTTTACCTCAGGTGACGTCTTCTGTAATGTTTTAACTTTAAGTTTGATAGCAAATAGTCTCATGAATACAAATGACTCATATATCATACTATAGCTATACTAGGTGAGAGGCCATTCAGGAGTACAGTCTCCACTACAGTAGAATGAGACTCTCTGACACCTATCCTTTCATTCAAACTGTCATTATATTGTGGAAAAAAAATGAGAAGTCTTATCACAGGTGGAAGTTTATTCCATGGTCTGCTGATTATATATGCAATAAATCTGTGATTCTTTGCTCATGTTTAATGGTATTACAAACCTTGTACTTATATGATGAACTCCTTTATCCAGTTTAATAAACTTTGTTCCCAACATTATTCTTACTGCTTTATCATTTCAAACATTTTATGCTTACCTTTTCTCTGGTAAGTCTGTAATTAATAGTATACAAGCCAAATGGCTGAAGTATTTTATTAAATCTGTGTGCCAATGGTAAGCTTTGATTCTGTAGCAGATTCATTTCAGTAAGAATGACTAGAAGAAATTATCAAAAATGTTGAACATATTGACGAGTTTTGTTTCATCATTTGTTTTAATTGTTCTAAATATTTAACCTAAAATTGCTTTCACAGAGACAGCATTGCTTTTTAGAAAACATGCGTTATCCAGAATTGTTCCTTCCTGTTCATCATAATCGGTTTTATGGAATCGCTATATTTTGTTATGGCGAGATATCATCCCACTATATTTCTTCATGCTACATGCTAATCAATTCATTTCTGCCTTATGGTTATCACCTATCGAGACCTGATTTATTTTTGTTATATCATTTGGTGACAAAAAAAAATAAAAAGTTTAAAACCAGACAGTTTATAGTCCTTGTAAATGGCAGTGTGTCAGAGGTATTAGTCACACATAGGTTCATAGGTTCATAGGTAGGTACTAGGCTATTGACCCTAGGGCCTATATAAGCCTAGCCAAAAAAGTACCCTGGCTTTCGCCACCCAAGAAAATTATTTTCCTGTGCTCCTGTCGAGCAGAGCCACAGAGGTGATCCCCGGGGTGAATTTTCTATTTCCCATCCAATCATCAAGATTTTTCTTGAAGAGTGCTAATGAGGAGGAGCTTTGTTTCATATTGATAGATAGTTTGTTCCAGAGTATGGGAAGTCTGTGGGACAGGAATCTATCACTCCAGCATGTTCTGTTTATTGTAGTGACAAGGTTTATGTCCCTAGAGAATGTAACTCGGTGGGATTGGGACTTCTTTAACTGGACCATGTCAAACAGCTCTGGGTTTGACATAGCTTTGTATGTTAGGCAGAGATCGCATCTGAGTAGGCAATATGCGATGGAGTAAAGCTGGAGTTTTTTTGAGACGGTCTGCATAGGGCATCTGTTTGAGGCTGGTAATCCTCCTTGTGAGGCATTTCTGTTGCCTTTCTAGTTGTTGTAGATGTCGTGTGAGGTACATACCAAAAGGGGCATTGTACTCTATAATGGGTCTAATGAGTGATGAGTAGAGGGGAACAATGACCTCTTTTTTCCTGGATGAGAAATCTTTTGTGATGAGGTGTGCCACATAGAAGGATTTCCTGACCACTGTGGCGATGTGATTATCAAAGAAGAGACTACTGTCCATCTGTGATCCCAAGGTCTCTTATCACACTTTCGATGTTAAGTAGACTATGTGGTAGCTCATGAGTACAGAGTTTTTACCAAAGGGGATGACAATGCACTTTTTGGCATTGAGCTTGAGGCCATGGCTTTGACACCAGGCATCTGTCTCTGTGAGGCCCTTTTGTAGGATGTCCACATTGTTAGGAGTTTCGATTATGGCTCCTAGTTTGCACTCATTTGTGAACTTCATTAGCCAAAGACCTTCTGTGTTAGCCTGTACTTCAGAAAAGTAGATACCAAACAGGAGAGGACCCAGGACTGAACCCTGTGGTACTCCACTTGTCACTGGTCTGAAGTCGGATTTGGAGTCTGCTACTTTCACAGTGTGGGTTCTGTCAGTGTGCCAGTTGGCAACCCATCTTGTGACATAGGGATTTATACTTAGTTTAGTGAGTTTATCTATAATTCCAGGGTGGGGGATGGTGTCAAAAGCCTTGGTGAGATCTAGATAGGCTGTGTGAACCACCTTACCCTCATCTACGGCTTTGGTGACTGCTTTAAAGAAGTCTATCAGGTTTAGGAGACATGATCTGCATTTTACAAACCCGAACTGGGTGGGGTCCAGAGTTTGGAGATTACCAATGTCTTTGTGTATAAAGATCCATGATGATACGTTCCATGGCCTTGCAGACCAGGCTCATTAGGCTAATGGGGCGGCAGTTCCCAGGGTCCGTGGTTGCTCCCCCTTTGTAGAGTGGGATGATTGTTGCCGTGCGCCATTCAGTGGGCACAAAGCTTGAAGTAAGGTTATGATTGAACAAGGTGCTTAAGTGGGGTGCCAGTTCATTCTGCAGTTCATGTAGAACGCAGCCTGGGATGTTGTCAGGTCCCATGGATGCTGTGTTCTTGGCTTTGGACAGTGTGGTTTTTACCTGTGCAGCCCTGATTACAGGAACTTTGCATTCTTCCAGTATAGAGATGGGCCCATTAGGGGGTGGGGGGGGGGTAAAGTTAGTACTGAACCTATCGGCCAGGATGTTGGCAATATCAGTTGGTTCTGTATATTTATTGCCATTGTGCTGTAACTCAGAGCATATCTGAGTGTTGCCATTGAGATTCTTGACATAGCTATAGAATGCTTTGTGGTTATCTTTAGAATCAGTGACAAATTTGCTTTTATAACTAGCTTTGGAGGATTTTATGAGGGATCTCAGCTTCTTACTGAGGCTGACCAGGGAGTTCCTCCAGTCATGGGATTTTACTCTTTTTTGCAACAGTTTCTTTCTTCTGTTGTAGAGTTTGTCTTTGGCAGGGTACCACCAGATTGGCTTCCTTTTTTTGGAGGATAGCACCTTGGTTCTATTAGGGATAGCACGGTCCATGCATTCGTGTAAGTGCTTACAAAGTGCATTTGTGTACGATTTAGCAGTCGTACGTCTATTGTCCGTCTGCATGGGTGTCGTGAAGTTAGCCACTTCTGTCTAAAGAAGAGTGAAGTTGGCTTTGGAGAAATTTTTTAGTGTGGTGTTCCCTAAGGGGGGATGGGGACGGGATGTGAATGTCTAGGGTGATTAGCTTGTGTTCAGATCAGACCAACGAGGAATTGACTTCTGGTGTGGAACACTAGTCACCCATGTTGGTAATGACCAGGTCTAGGATATTGCTGCCCCTGGTGGGGGTGTGGATAATTTGATCCAAGGCATTGGAATTTGTGAATTCCAGAAAACGTTGAGCAAAAGAGTTGGTACATGAGTAGTTTTCCCAGTTAATGGTGGGGTAGTTGAAATCGCTCATTATTAGGGTGTTGGGTTGTACCCTAATATTTTCCAGTGTATCAGAAATGAGGAGTGGGAATCCTGGGGCATGGTGGGGGATCTGCAGCAAGTTACAATTTGGATTGTGGTCTTGCCCAGAGTTAGTTGCACTTGGATAATCTCGGATGCATTATGCTGAGCAACTAGCCTGGAGGTGTGGATATCCTTAATGAATATGGACACGCCTCCGCCTTTAGTGTTTCAGTCCAGGTTAGGTGGCCGAAAGGTGTGGTATGAATTATAGCCTGGTAATCCATGGGTGCTCTCTGGAGCCTTGAACCAGGTCTCTGTCACTGCACAGATGTCAATGTTCTCCATTTTAAGGAGTGCCTCGAGTGAATGCATTTTGAGGTTTATACTTCTAGCATTGAGTAGCATTACCCTCAAATTTTGCTTGCTTGTACCTGTTAATGTGGTGAATTTGTCATTTGAACCTTGCCTAAAAAAAGGCACTACAGGGGTGGCAAGAGCCTTAGCCAGTATCTGGAATCCCAAGGGCAACAGGTGGAGACCATTTCTGGCAAAGCATCATGGTTTGTCGATCATGTCATCCCAGGCAGACAGATACTGGATCCCCTTAGAATGACACCAGAAGCTTAGACAATTGTTGAAGTCAGTCATTTTGTCCTTGTACTGTGGTATCATTCTGGGTGATGGCAGGGTGCTACTCAGGGCTAGGGTCATACCTGTCTGGGCTACAAGATCAGAGAGATCCTCCATCTCTCTTTTCATGTAGTCCAGGGAGGTACGTCTCAGGTCATTCACACCAATGTAGACAATGACAAAGTCATAGTTGTACTTACTGTGGATTGACCTGAGTGCATGTGTTATGTGGTTTATAGTCCTTGTAAATGGTAGTGTGCCAGAGGTATTAGTCACAGATAATTTATAGTTCTTAGACATGATATTGTCAGAGGTATTATTGACAGGTGATTTATAGTCTTTGTAAATGGTATTGTGTCACAGGTATCAGTCACAGATGGCTGTAGCCCTTATAAATGGCATTATATTAGAGGTATTAGTCACAGATGGTTTGTGGTCCTTGTAAATAGTCATGTGTCAGAGATATTATTTTCAGATGGCTTGGAGTCCTTATAAATGGTAGTGTGTCAGAGGTATTAGTCACAGATGGT
Source organism: Protopterus annectens (assembly GCF_019279795.1). Lineage (NCBI taxonomy): Eukaryota > Metazoa > Chordata > Ceratodontiformes > Protopteridae > Protopterus > Protopterus annectens. The sequence goes on from NC_056731.1 coordinate 78,337,209, forward strand.
TTGCAGTCCTTGTAACTGGTATTGTGCTAGAGGTATTAGTCACAGATAGTTTGCAGTCCTTGTAACTGGTGATGTCCTTATATATGGTAGTTTGTCAGAGCTATTAGTCACAGTTGGTTTGTAGTCCTTGTAACTGGTGTTATCCTTATAAATGGTAGTGTGTCAGAGGTATTAGTTGTAGATGGCTTGTAGTTTTTGTAACTGATATTGTGTTAGAGGTATTAGTCACAGATAGTTTGTAGTCCTTGTAGCTGGTGTTGTCCTTATATATGGTAGTTTGTCAGAGCTATTAGTCACAGTTGGTTTGTAGTCCTTGTAACTGGTGTTATCCTTATAAATGGTAGTGTGTCAGAGGTATGTTACAGACAGTTTGTACTTCTTGTAAATGGTATTGTCAGAGGTATTACTCACAGATGATTTACAGTCTTTGTAATTGGTATTGTTTCAGAGATGTTAGTCACAGATGGTTTATAGTCCTTGTAAATGGTACAGCAACAGAGGTATCACTCAAAGACAGTTTATAGTCCTTGTAAATAATAGTTTGTTAGGGTTATCAGTCACAGACACTTTATAGTCCATGTAAATGGTACTGGGTCAGAGGTATTAGTTACATATGGTTTGCAGTCCTTATAAATGGTATTGTGTCAGCGGTATTAGTCACAGTTTACATTCCTTGTAAATGGTACTGCATTATAGGTATTCGCCACAGATGGTTTGTGATCCTTTAAATGGTACTGTGTCAGAGGTGTTAGTCACAGATGGTTTGCAGTCCATATAAATGGTATTGTGTCAGCAGTATTAGTCACAGTTTACATTCCTTGTAAATGGTACTGCATTATATGTATTCGCCACAGATGGTTTGTGGTCCTTTAAATGGTACTATGTCAGAGGTATTAGTCACAAATGGTTTGCAGTCCTTAGAAATGGTATTGTGTCAGAGGTATTAGTCACAGTTTATATTCCTTGTAAATGGAACTGTGTTAGAGTTGTTAGTGTCAGATGATTTGTGATGCTTCTAAATGTTATTGTGTTAGAGGTATCAGTCACAGAGAGTTTATAGTGCTTATAAAGCGTCAGAGGTATTGGTTGCAGAAGGTTTGTAGTCTTTTTAACTGGTATTTCGGTAGAGACATTAGTAGCATATAGTTTGTAGTCCATGTAGCTGGTATTTTGTCAGTGGTATTAGTTATAGACAGTTTGTAGTCCTTGTAGCTGGTAATTTTCAGAGGTACACAGGTTCACAGACAGTTTGTGGTCATTGTAGCTGGTATTTTGTCAGAGATATTAGTCACAGACAGCTTGTAGTCCTCATAACTAGTATTGTGTCAGAGGTACTAGTCACAGATGGTTTGCAGTCCTTGTAAATGGTATTGTGTCAGAGGTGTTATTTAAATCCTGTTACACTTCAGTTGTAGCCAATCCAGTAACAAAGGTCATATTGACTAGTTCACAAAAGTTCACTAGGCTTATAAGAGTTCATTTTCTAAGTTGCAGACTTTGGGGGAATATAACTAACAACTGTGTAGAACTTTTAAAGTATTCAAAATTATGTTCAAACATTTCAGATGTTTGAACCAAACTTTTGAAAAACATGAATGCAACACAGGAAATGCAACCCATGTGGTAAAAAGCAATGGAGCAGCTCTAAATAAGGTTGTTTTCTCATCCCACTCTAATGAGATTAAACAAGTGCCTTTTGAATGCCTATATCCTAGATAAGTACAATTGTTACCTGCATCACTTGGCATTCTTTTTTGGTTGAACTGCAGACCTCACAGCAGCTTGCTGGCTAGTTCCACAAATAGCGACAACTTCCACCGTTTATGGCACAGATGCTGCTCTACTTTATGTTTGACTGTCAAACATTACTTCCCTTGCACGAGGAAGCTCTGTCTGTCTATTCACCTGTGAGACATATGCCTATGTTGTAAAGACAGAATGATCCCACATGCAAGCTTTCTTCTCTAATGTACATGCACAAATTGGATTATAATAGTGGAATGCTCTAAGAATTGTGATTCATCTGATGTAGATTATCTATGACCTGCTGCTGAATCCTGCACCATTCACAGTGTCATCACACCCTATGGTGACTTATGCAGTGGAATTGCCATCTAATTACTGTTTACACTACCCATGTCTAACAACTCTCTGGTCAGGTAATTTTTATATTCCCTATATGTGTACCACTCCTTGTAACTGTGAGCAGCAAAGTGAGAGTTTATTACATATTTATTCGACTACTTCTGTTACTGTTTTCACTAGTTTTCCCCTTATTATTATTTTTTGACATTTTGCCACTTTTAGACTGTAGGGGGAATTCAATAAAGCCTACATGATTTTCTTTTCATGTAGGCATCATGCCACGATGCTTACACGTGCGCGGACATTTTTAGTTTCAGTAAGCAGGGTGAGCATGCACGGGCAAACACAGAAACTTCTGTGGCATGCAAATTGTCTTAAAATCAGGTGAATCTCATGCAAAGGAAGCAAGTAGAGCGATCCAACATGCAGAAAGGCAACTGCTCAGACCCCGTGTCAGTGTCAGTGTCATTAGTGTACGCAAAAACATTTCATGTACACAAGTCTAGACAAACAAAAGGGGGTATAAAAGTATAGAAATCTGGCCATAAACCCCCTGAAAATGCAAGACCACATACACATATGTGCAAAACTATTAGTCTGTATGTCAGAAAAATTAAAGAGAATAAGTTAAATTAATAATTTTTTAAATAATCTTGGCATGTTTGTGCTACATGCCTCAGCGTGCAAACAAGCTTAATAGAAAAAAAAATAGGAACAAAAATGAAGTTTATAGTATGTGACAGAAATGTACTATAGGAGCTTGTGTGGGTTCCCCACAATGGTCCATTGCTGCTGTTGCTAAGGTGATAGGGCTATGAAGCATGTAGTTTCTAGGCTGTCAGCATGGATAAGTATGCATATGAGGTAGGGCTATTGAATAGCAGAAAACAGTAATCATGTCCGCATATCCCCTTCATGTAGGGTTTTACACCATGTTAATGTTTACACAGAATGTGGCTAACATCAGGGGATGTCCTCTCATTTCTAAGCTCTTTTAAGCTTAGGTGTTCATGTATGTGTGATGCACCACCTGGCTGAGCATGTTCTCAAAACCAGATGTATGCAATTAGACATTCTGACCTTTGTATAAGTTATGCTGCATGGCATGTCACTGTGCGTGGTGTCGCACACTGAAATAGGGCCATTAAATTATGTTAATTATATTGTAGGCAGGTGGAATGCATCATAATTAGCCAATCACTTATTCTGCACCTACAATAGTGCTGTATAAAGTATGCATACACCCTACATTCTGATTTTCCCCCAGTAATCTAGACCATTGGAGTACAGACTTGAGAATTTTAACTGAGATAATGCTAGGGGCTGCTGCAGGTCTGCTACATCTGTGTGTGCTATAGGTTGAAGTCAATGCTGCTGGTGTTGCTGACAGTAGGCCTAGGCAGAGAAAGAGAAAGAGAAGAGTGTTCAGGCCCAGGGTAACCTTCCAGAAGCTACATGAGCTGGAGATTGTAGAGCACTACAGGGTGGACAGGGATATACTACAAGAACTCATTGAGCTCTGCTGCCATCAACTCAGATCCAGAGCCAATAGACCGGAACCCATCCCACTGGAAACAAAGGTATGTGTAGCCCTTAGGATAATAGCTACAGGTCCTTTCCAAAGACCAACTGGGGACATGATGGGGTCTCACAGGCATCTGCTTCCAGGATACTCCACCAATTCCTGGATGCCATGCTACTGCATGCCAGTGAGCACATATCTTTTCCCCTCACCTTTGAAGTGAGGGCCAGCAATATGTAACACTTCTACCATGTAGCACACTACCCCGAAGTACTGGGTGACATAGATTGAACTCATGTACACATCAAGGCACCACTCCGTGAAGAGGGTAGAATCTATGTACAACTCTGTCAACTGCCAGATTTTGTGCAATGCCCAGAAGATTAACCTGAATGTGTGTGCTGACAGCCCTGGCAGTTATCACAACTCTCATATCTGGCATGCATCACAGCTGCACTAGATGCTTGCTAACTGAGACATCCCACATGGCCATTTACTGGGGAATGCTGGCTATGCCCTGGAACTGTGGATAATGACACCCATCAGAAATGCACACACACCCACGGAAGAACACCATAATCTGGCACACACACAGACTGAGAACATCATTGAACATGTGTTTGGGCTTCTGAAGTCATGGTTCCAGTGCCTCAATATATCTGGTGAAGCCCTGCTGTAATGTCCGGCCACATGTGCACATATGTTCACAGTATGTGCTATGCTATACAATATGATCCTGCAGAAACAGCTGCAGGAAGATCAGCAAAGGGAAGGGATACACAGCCCCCTCCAGTACCTAAATCACCACAGCAGGAGTCACAGGAGGATTCGGAGGAGGAACCCCCTGTTGATGGCCCTATAGGCAGATGTAGGCATGCTCAGTATGCCCTGGCTTTGGTTAAGAGACAACACATAGCACATTCACTGACAACCTAGGGACATAGGGACTGACACCTTACTCCTATTCACACACACACATACATATATATATATATATATATATATATATATATATATATATATATATATATATCAAACCCGATGCCAGGCTACCCACACAACCAGACATAGTCATCTCTGAACTACAGTTCTGTTAACTGCTGCATTTGCAGGATAAGTATCTAACCTATACAGCACTTATAAGGATTAGTATGATATACTTTGGTATGTATGGATCTGCCTCATTTATGCAAATAACTATAGTTGGCTATTTGGACAAAAGTAATGTCCACATGGGACTATAGAAACCCAGTCCACTATCATGTGTCCTTTAATAGTCACTAGGTTTCATGCATGGTATATTCACTGCATCAGTCAAGACAGATGTTAATCAGAGGGGTTACATGATATCTGGACTACTGTGTATCCCAGCAGAACATGCAGTATTGTTCCCCCACCCCCAACACTGCAGTATTCCCATATAACTGCTGTAACAGTAACTCATGAATGGTATATCAGCAGTCCAGGCAATGTCAGGGCAGCAACATAGAAATTGATCATACATTGTATGTTTCACTTAATGCAGGAATAATGTACATGTTAATGCTGCTGATTGTGTGATGCATGACTCCTCTCTGCCTTGCAGCTTGTGTGACTCAGTAGACTAGGAAAGTTAGTGCGTGTAATGGCATTGCTGGTTCTAATCTGGAAGTATACACATCTTTTGGATATGAGGTAGTAATATGTTGGGTTTTTTATGACAGACTTTACATTTGTGTGTGGTGTAACATTATAACCTCTATCACATATTAATTAAATCAGACAGCTGAAGAATGCCATGGACAATTTCACTGAAGTGCAGTACTGCAGACACAGGGACAGATGTCATTGTCTGTAACATACAAAATCCCTGACTGGAGTGCAGGTAGGTGTGGCCTGGAGTGAGTTTTAGCTTCTGACAATCTCACTAGACATGCTCATACACTTAGTACACATAGTGCAATTCTGTCGCCCCTTTCCCAAAATGACCTGTTATGAATAGATATGTCTATACATACATATATGTATACATATCTGTCTGTCACTATCCCTCTCTCTCCCATAGATAGTATATCTGTCTCTATGAATATGCAAATAGAGGTATTCCTATATATACGTATATATAGCTATATATAAAAAATACATCTCAGGTCTCTCATCATATATCTATGTAACATATATATATTGCACATACATATGGCTACATTTCTATATGCATTCCTTTTATATACAGAAATATGTGTGTGGATGTCTGTGTTGTCTTACATACCCTGATAATGGTGAGTAATGCTTCACTATCACACATCTATAATGTTGCTCAAAGGATCCAAAGTAAAGGCTCAACAGTACATAATGCACTTACCTAAAGACCCCCATGCCTGCTGGATGTCACCACACATACAGCAACAGGTGAGCAGGTGGTGTAATGTATAATGTTGTCTATGCATGCATGGATGGGGCACATTTTTCTTGTCCACAGGCATGTCCATCCAAATGCAAACAGCCACATATGGCCAAACTGGTAAATGTAGTTGCATAGCTAGGATAAATAACACTTACCTGACTGCTAGGCTACAAGATGCAGATAACACTATGAAGCAATTTCACTCAGCATGCCACAGATGCTATTTAACATAAGCCATGTTTGTGTAATCCACATGTAGTTTGCCTGCAGTCACATCTAAACCAGTCATCAGCTGTGGCACACGTGATAAGTACTGTGATCTATAGTGTGTAAGAGTAGTTAGGTAGGGGTCTTAATCTGAATGCAGGTCTCTTGGTGTGTGTATGTGTGCACATGTATCTCCCTGTAAAACAACTGATAATCCCACATTGACTATGAAACTAATAGTTCTGCACTTTCTTTCCCTGTAAGTTGCTGCCAGTGTCCAAACTGCCCTCTTTTACAAGGCCTGCTGATTTCATCAACCTTAAGACTACCAGCTGCCATTGTAATATCAGACTTAGGCTGTGGTGCATGTGATAAATACTGTGAGCTATAGTGTGAAAGTGTGGTCAGGTAGGGTTCTAATCTCATTGCTGGCCACTTGGTGTGTGTCTACTCATGTATCCTCCTGCAAACAACAGAGAATGCCACACTGACTATGAAACTGCAATAGTTCTGGTCTTTTAGGTCCTGTAAGTTGCTGCCAGTATCAAAATGGCCCTCTTCTACAAGGCCTGCTGATATCATCGACTTTAAGACTACCAGCTGCAATTGTAATGTCAGACTTAAACCGCGGTACATGTGATAACTACTATAAACTACAGTGTGTAAGAGTAGTTAGGCAGGGGTTCTAATCTTGCTTCAGGCCACTTGGTGTCTGTGTGTATCTCTGTACAATATAAATATGATCACCTCAGTAACTTAGAAAGAGGTAGGGTTTTGCAGTATTTTGGTTGTAGCAGGTGATGTGGGCCTCCAAATACCTGACCACAACTAGGCCTGCTGTTGTCATCAAGCATAAGATGTCCTAAAGAGATATTAATAGTGTACTTGAGGTGTAGCATGTGTGTCACTTACTGTGATCTGTAGTGTGTACTATTAAATAGGTATTTGTTCTAATCTACATGCAGCCAACTTGCAGTGTGTGCATGCTTTGCTGTGTCCTGTAAACAGTAAGTGGAAGTGGTGCTATCCTCAATGTAGTCAGGTTTATGTGTGTGGCTGTTACAGCATTTTACATCAGCTTATGGAATAATAGGATCTTTGAACTTTAGTAGCATAATAGCCCTACAGCCATCACAATCCTTGCCAAGTTTATACCCTTATTTACATGATCAGCACATATTGCCCATGTCCACGATGGACACAGGCAGAACCACTGTGGTAAAATGACAGTCACCAATCATACAGATGGCATCTGAGGAGATCCACTGAGGTGCTCTGTTTGCCATTAGGCAGGATTCTGTTTCAAAGATGTGTTAACGTCTGATAGACAGATGCTTCCCACAGCATGTATTACTAATGCCACATACCAGGTTAATGCCCTTACAGTGAGTAATCCATGTATGATGCCACCTACAGATATGCAGCATTTCCACTCAAGCAGTGTCACATATTGCCCTGGAGAGATCACCTCCGAGTAGTCTATATGCCACAGGATACAATGACCACTGATGTCAGATGAAGCCCATTGGACAGATACTGAAGAAGTGAAGTTCCCTTGTGAAGGACCATTGTGCTGTGTGCAATTTCCAGTAGTGCTTGGAAAGGTATAGTATCATATGGCATGTTGAGGGAACAGTACATGGAGGTTGTGAGTATGTCAGTTTTGGGTGATTGTGCCCTCATGTATGACATATGATTCCCATCTTACCACTGGGGAGACATGGTGATTTCAGGTACTTGTGTGGCCAGGCCTGTGTGCCCAGGTCTAGCACCCCTGAGCATGTACATCACATGTTGCGATTGATGTACTACTTACTAGTAACATAGGTGTTACCGATGGAAATGATACTACATATAAATTTGCATGGAGTTTATGGTCAGTAGTATGTCAACAGGCATTTGTTCATCAATACCCTCTTGTAGGATATTGACATAGCTCACAGAGTCTATGACTACTCACATTTTGCAGGCATCATCCAACATTGTCAGCCACAGTCAGTATTCACTTGTATTGTGGTGAAATGGATGCCAAACAGTACAGGATCCAGGACTGAGCCCTGTTGAATATTGCTGCTTACAGATCAGCTATTGCAGGTGAATTTCCCAGTTTTGAGAATGTGTGCCATTTATGAGCCATTTAGAAACCCTCATAATGATATTACCGTGGATGCCTATGTGGCTGTTGTTGTCAATGATGCCTGATGGGGGATAGAGTCACACACCTTGGCTACAGCCAGGGGTTAGTATGCCCTGATGTCCCCTCATTCAGGTCATTGGTGACTGCCTCAGACATGTCCACCATGTTTAATAGCCATGATATCCCTGTCAAACATACTAACTGTCTACAGTCAACAGTTTGTATATGACATATATGTTTGCTGATCAATTCCAGGATGATTTGCTCCATGAGTGTACAGATATGGCTGCTCAGGCAAATAGGTATATTGTTCCGGTGGTTGTTGGAAATACCACCTCTATGCAGGGGGATAACAGTTGCCATTGTCCAGTCAGCAGGGATGCAGCCAGTGGTTACAGTATGATTGCAAGGAGTTCCAAATGCTGTTAGTAATCTTTCATGGATCCCATGTAGGACACAGTCTGGAATGTTAGCATGTCCAATAGATGCTGTATATACTCCATAGAGAGGAGAGTTATGACCTACTCTGTAGATATGGAAGGTATGGGACAGATTGTGGACTATAATATAGTACATGTGGTGGGGACAGGGGAGTAAAGTTGACACAGAACCTGTGGGACAACTGGTTAGCTATCAGTACAGAACCAATATATGTGGCATCATTATGTATGAGTTCACCAATAATCTGGGCCTGTCCTCTGATGTTACACATGTAAGTACAAGGTGCACTGTGGTTCTGCTTTGTGGGAAAGGATGATGTTATCACATACTGTTTCTACACAACATCACGCAAACACTATGTGCTTGTTTTAGCTGAGGAGGCTGTGCCTTCATTTTAGGAGAAACACTGACCCCAACTGTCACATAGAAATGTCCATCTCTTATTGTACAGCCTGCTAATGGCAGTTGTCTAACATGCAGGTTTGCTGTGGCATGAGGAGCTCATGTTCCTCCTGTCAGGTACAGCCGAGTCTATGCAGTTGTACTGCTGCTTACATAATGTATGGAGGTAGACCTCTGCATACTTGCCCATCCCATCTGAGGGGAGAGGTGCAGTCACGCTATGTAAACCATCCCATAGAGGGTAACACATTGCTTTGTTGAAGTATATTTCTGTATTGTCTGTGAGGAATGGTTAGGTCTGATAGTTTTAATGAGACTGATCTGTGTTCAGATTTCACCAGGGAGGACCTTACAGTGGTGGGCTGCAGTGGTTATCCATATTGGGATACACATGAAACACTACATTGCCTCACTTGGGGGATGTCACACTGTAGTTAAAGATGTGGAGTAACCTTTGGGCAAGTGAGCTTAAACATGACTAATCAACACAGCTGCTGGTTACTTAATATCACCCCAAACCATGGTGCATTGATACATCTTGATAGACAAAAGTACATGCAAATAAGCACAATGGGTGTCTGAATTCATGGAGCTGCTCCTGTAGCTGGCAAAGACTTGATTGTGTGCCCTTCCAGCAGTGAAGAGCATCTGCAGTGTCCAAGGGAATGCATAGTGTTTCACTAAATCTGGATGTGCATCTATCTATAATGAATATGTGTACTCCACCTGCATTACCTTGCACATTGTCAATTTGAGGTCTGAACATGTGGAAGGACATGTTGTCTGTTATGGCTGTGGTGCTGTCCACAGGGAAGAACCAGGTGACTTTTACTGCACAAATGTCTGCATATTCCACGGTGGAAGTCCAAATATACTGAAAACCACACCAACGGAAATAGCAGCATAGACTGAAAAAATAAAATATTTTATTTTCTGATTCTGGTACCTCGGCCATCGCCTTCAATGGAATAGTTAACATGTTCAGAAGCAAGTCTATAAGAACCACCTTCCAATTACATTAATTGATTCCACGGTGGGGACACATTTCACAGAGTGGTGTTTAGTGTTGCCATTCCCAGCATGTAGCAACATAACCATGATGCTCTATGAAGATGGCATTCTCATTCGAAAGTGTACCCTCTATATAATGCCTATAAGCTGCATTTGGGGGGTGTCAGCAGCCTTGGCCAGCACTCAAAATCCAAGGGGTGGGATATGAAGGCCATCTCTGGCAAAGCATTGATGTCTGTTGAGAAAGTCATCCCAGGCAAACATGTAGTGGATCCCATTACAATGACACCACACACTAAGACAATTGAAGTTGCTCATGTTCTGTGTGTATTGAGCTATCATCCTAGGTGAGGGTCAAATGCAGCTGAAAGCTATGAGCATACCTGCAAGAGACACAGAGTGTGTAAGCTTAGTCATGTGTCTGCATACAGTCCGGTGATATATGTTGTTGGTTGTACACACCTGCAGGAAATATGATGTCTTCGTTATATCTCCAGATATTCCTTGAGTTGTGGCAATGTGTGGTATGGCATATCATGTCAACTCACACAAAGGTAACTGTAACATTTCCCATATGTAACTTGAAGACATGGACATCAATGTGTCGAAATGTACTCATGTATGAATAATAGGTCTGCATTTGTGACGTGCCTCAGGTGTGTGACTGGTGAGACCAGTGGTGCATGCTCAATTACGTGAACTGTGTTCTTCAGATGTAGGTTTTCTGAGGTGTCTATTGTTTGGGAATGTGTCTGGTAAGGAGCTGCACACATGCAGGTGTGTGTGTGCTGTGGGTGTGGGTGATGCATGATGTGAGCTGTGCATGTTGGAAAAATGCTCATTGTCATATGTAGTGACTGCTGTGTGAGACACCATGCAATCAAGGTTTGAAGTACAGTCACATCCGTCACACATTGTGTTTGTGTGGCCTAGGAATAGAGGGGAGACAACACTTTACACGTGTCATCAGCAGTCATTAATAGTGCCATTAACAATACGGTCATGTTTGTGTGTATGTCACAGCACGCAATCGTTAAGCAGTGTCATGACAAATAATGAAGTGTAACATGTATGTATGACCTGTATGTAGGTCCCCTAAAGTAACACAACACCTGACAGTGTGCCATACAATACTTTGCCAGCCACGTGGACCTTGGATTGACCATAATCCTGTCATTAGGCTTGGTTACCATACCATACCTTCAAATGTGACACTGTGCATGTCCTGCAAAGTTATGGTCATGCTGGACACCCTTGGGGCTGACAGCCTGAAACATAATGTTTGTAGGCACATCTTGCAGTAAAGATGCAGAAGGCTGTGCATGCTCAGAGGAGTTGTTCAACTTTGCTTACATTACATTGCCCTTGCAAGTGTCCAATGCCTGTCAAGCAACCACACAGCAAACTGGTTGTTGCATGGAGTAGTGTCCAACTACAGAATACCTGTGTAAAACCTCCTACCTTACCTTCAGAGGGTATACATATTATGCTTCCCTCCATTGTTTGTCTATGCTCTGTACAGACACCTTGGGTGACTCTTTTCTTGGAACATGATGGAAGTAATTGCAATACATAGTTGCACAGAGGACAACTAGCATACAGTGCCAAGCAGTGTCCCCAGATCTCTCAGTCACCTGATATGTAAAGCCATGAAAGGAGTTAGCATGGATACAATGAGTAACAATGTCATACACCTAGTGACACTGGACCAAACACAGTTTGCTTGGCTCAAGGGCAGGTCATGCCTACCTACTCTAAGTGGTGGACCTCATTGAGTTTTACAGTATGCAGTGGATAATGGGAATATGACTCACTCCACCTACTATGGCCTGACAAGGTGTTTAACAATACTAGACCGGCAGGCCTTGCTGGAAACTATGTAGGTTATTTACAGAGATGTATGCCAGCTGGTGGATAGCCAAGTGTCTGATAATCATAATCTGGAAAGATAGCATTGAGTAGACCTATGCTGCAATGATGTCAGTCAATTGTGGACTTCCCTCAGACATCATTAATAGAGTAATCCTCATAGCCATTCCCTTCTCTGCAACCATGGCCACTGTCAGTGACCTCTGACTGACTACATTAGCAGGTGATTGCATCCATAACCCTAAGCATTCATCTGGAGTTCTTTTTGGAATATGCCTGTGCCTCCATGATGGCCCAAAACATACACCGAGTGACCCGTTATGATACACCTGTGCCAGGTGGAGGAAGGACAGCAGGCCCCTATGAGCACCCCTCTCAATCTGCCTGTGTGGAACCTCACCAGCTTTTTAGCTATGGCCAGCGTCTACACTCACTGTGGCCTCTGGGAATTGGGTATGTATAGGGATACTGACTGTGTGTGGTGATAATGAGGGCAGAAGAAGGGTGTAATCCTCTGGGACAGATTCAGCTTCTGAAACCCTCACCTATGCCTCACTTTGGCCACCATCAGCATCAGAGTCTAAAGAGACACTGACATCAGGTTTTGTGGGACAGAGACCCACCACCCTGGTCACCTGTGTTAAGAAAGGGAAGATCAGTGCATTAATACCTGCACTGTTATGCTCTGCAGTACTATGTTGCAGTATATGTAAAGCTGTATACACTGTTGTCACTATTACAGACCTGTTTAATCTCCAACCTCATATAGTAGCATGAGGACATTACTTTTCCTACAAACATCTGTAGTTACTTGTAAATATTAGCTGTTTACACTGTAATCTCATCAGCAACAATGATGTACACTGTTAACATTTGTGAAAACACTGAACAGTTGACACATATGGCAATCTGTAATGTCCTGACAATGCTGTCACATCTATCAGTATTGTCATACCTACAAGGCATAGGTATGACTTTCAAATGTGTACAGTCAGAAAATAAATGTGCAGTTGGTAATCATGCTGGCAGTACAGCAAGCCAGCCATCAGGCCTGGGATGACATTTCAAGAAATACATTGCAGTAAATCTACATCTGTAACAAAATAGTATTGTGCTTACCAAGAGCAGGACCACAGTCTTGTCCGATTCCTCAGAGACCTGTGGAAAGTTGAGGGAGAAATAATGTAATCACCACCACATGTTGCCCTCTAAGAGAGTAATACATCCATATATCTCACATTTACAGTAGCTAGTTTGTTAAATGATATGTTGGTCACAATCTGAGCATTTGATTCAAACTGCAGTTAAACTTCCCCCAAAGAGCAAACACCTGACACCCATGTAAATGTATCCACACCCTGACACATTGAATGCTACAGTATTGCAATGTTGATCAAACTAAGCTTACCTGCATGCTCCTCTGGTGTGGAAAGTGTGTCATCCACATCCACTTTATATGGTGTGATGGATGCCTGGGAGCTGTTGTGTGTTCCTAGGTTTGCCAGGAATTCCTCTGTGTTTGAGAGTGGTTGTTCTGCTGCAGGCCCTCCACCGCTGGCACCATGATCCCTGGCCACATCTGCTGCTCTCCTGCATGCAGCATTAATCATATCCATGGCACGGGGGTAAATCTGCTCATATGTCCAGTTCTGGTGATCTATGATGTTCACATCACGGACAATTTCAGCCCACAGTGCTGCTCGCTGTTCCCTGTTGTGCCTCCCCCTGGACAGTAGGAGTTCATGGTGTTGATGGAGGCCATCCATGATGATATCATTCTCAGCATCTGTAAAAGGGGCACATCTTCTGTGATACATACAAGAAAATGGGAACACACATCAGGATCACATACATGGAAGTACACTATGTAAAGATACAGCAAGAACAGACTGGCTGGCATTATCCACTGCTTGATCACACCTGTCATATTCCACAGTGTACAAACATACTAACCACATGGATACAACTGATACTAGCAATATTCAGCTATTCCAGTGTGTGCCATGACAGATACTGCTGCATGATCACACACCCAACACAGGAGTCCATTGTAGTGTGTCCCTTATGGGCAACCCTCTGATAATATGTCACTATAACAGTGCCAAACAAATTGCAGAGTGGCATTACAACCACTATGCAGGGACATTCCCATGAGACCAATGTGCCACATTGACAAACAAATTCCACTCTTGATGCACTGTATGTCCTCTGTATGTATAACTCCCACCCTGCTTTATACTTTATTGTTACTGCTCCTTAGAATCTGTGAAGCACACATATGATATCTGCCCAGAAGGTAGGTTACATTACCCATATACCTCATTCCTGGAGTTGGAGGACTAGAGAGCATTATGTGAGTGAAAGTTGGCTGCAGACAGCCCTGAACCATACTGTGGGTTATGCAATAGATTTTTCAGGCAATTACATATGCATCCTTTATTTATTTCAGCTTTACAGTTGACTGTAGCAACATTAGAACAGACATACAATGAATACAGCACTACTGGACTTATTTCAACATAATCTTATGAAACCGCAATCATGCTTTATACTTTATTGTTACTGCTCCTTAGAATCTGTGAAGTACACACATGATATCTGCCCAGAATGTGGACTACCTTACCCATATACCTTGTTCATGGAGTGGAGGGAATAGAGAGCATTATGTGAGTGAAAGTGGTCTGTAGACAGCCCTGAACCATATTGTGGGTTGTGCAATGCATTTTTCAGGGAATTACTTTTGCATCCTTTATTTATTTCAGTTTTACAGTTGACTGCAGCAACATTATAACAGACATGCAGTAAATACAGCCCTACTGCAATTATTACCACACATTAGTTATGAAGCCACAATCCTACTTTACACCTTATTGCTTATTGTTAATGGTATTGTTTATTGATTATTGCACTAAAGTTATAAGAAACTATCTATACTTACCACACTCAAAGCACATCCTGGCCAGATGTCTGGCATGAGACTGAACATTGTGAGTTCATTCAACTGCAGCTATTGGAAGAGAAGTACACCATTATGCATACCAGTTTTGTACAGATTCAGCTTGTATTTTAGTAAAGTAGTGAGAAATATACTTACATATCTGTGGAGCATACCCAGCCCAAACCTCTTGGACCCAGGTGTCCAAGGTTACCCTCTTCCTTCGCTTAAGGTCGCCATAGAAGTGATGACACTGCTCACCAGTTTGGGGGATACCAGTAGCACTGTTAAGATCCCTGACCAAGCAATACCAAGCTTCAGCTTTACATTCTGTGCCCTGGTAATCACCCTGCAATAGCCGGGGTTTGTACTTTTGGACCAGGAGTCCAACAGACACTCTGGACTCCCTGCACACCCCACCTCTGCGCCCAAAAGCGCCCTCCCTCACCAACATCACCAGGAATACTGACAGTTTAATGAGACTGCAATGAATGCTGCAGAATTCCTCCCTAGTACCCTTAACATAGTCTGTTTCCCTTCCCTTACACTTCATACTGCAACATTCAAAAAAGTGCCACGTTGCTTAGCATCCCGCAAACTCGTAGAACCATGTTTTAGTGAAGTTTAGCATTGTACAAACAGGAGTGGCTGTTAACCCTGTTTAAGCAGTGTTTAGCACCATACAGCTTTTTCAAATGTAACAAATATGTTTTTACATTAAACTGCCCTTTAGGTCAGCTGACACATTTCCACAGCAATAATTGTATAAAAAAGCTATGACTACTAGGGACTTGAACCTGGGACCTACAACACTCTAGGCTGTGGACTCTACCTATTCACCTACATGGATAATATGAAAACTAATATACAATCACATATACTACTAAGCTACCTGTTAGCATTGCTAAGCACCACACAGTCACTCATAATATTAAAATATGGTAGACAAAAACACATCATTATTACATCCAGTTTCTATTTTTACATGTCTGGTAAATATCACCTGTGCATGTGTAAGCACAGCTCAGCACAGCTGCACTCAGTACCACACCACACAAATGAGCATTCAGATAAATAAGTGATTACATCTAGTTTCTATTTTTAGATGTCTGGCAGGTGTCAGCTGTGCATGTGTAAGCACAGCTCAGCATTGGTGTGTTTCCTTGCTGCACTGTACAAACATGCATTTAAAGAAAAAAAAAATTACAAACACACATATTTCAAGACTACCAGGGTACATTACAGTTATGTACATTATCCTGTACATAACATCTGTCCAGGACTTCCACATCCATGGGACACTACATTGGTGCCTACACGGATTCAATATCCGTGTTACTGTGGTCTGCCTTGGCAGCTCGCCATGATCAATATGCATGGCGCGCTGTCGATGGGGAACACCAGTACATTCAATATAGGCTCTACAAGAAGCCTACATGGATTTTATTGAATCCTGTGGAGTGTTGTATATTTAGGCTGCTTTGCTGATTTTCTGTAGACCTTATGTAAGACTTTCTGTGATTTCTTTGTTAAAACTTCTGTTCTGTTATATGTCATTAATCTCTGCTTTGTCACCTTTTCAGCCCAACTTCCGCGACTAGTATATTAACTAGTTTTTACTGCATCATTGGCTAATTTCTTCTCTATTCATGTTCACAGCCTCCCTGATTAATTCAAATCACATAGCTGTAACATTTACCTTTAATATAAGCCTCCCCATCCATTAAATTCTCCTACATATTGATCAGCCCCTTAAACAAACCAGTCCATGATACCACCCCTGCTTCTCCATACTCCTCAAAGTTTTATTCCCTCATGAATGAAGAGGTCATTTACATCTGCCAAAAGAATTGCGCTAAATTCAAAAGTAAGCCTGTATGGTGGATCTCCCTTATGAAATGACTAGATAAAAAAGCCCATGACTCTTAACTTCAATGCTGAAGAAGAGGATTGATTTTCTAAAAGCCTTAAATAATCCTTTTTTTTCATGCCATCAGGGATTTCAAAACCAGTACTGAACTTAGACTAGGACACCGATATTAATGATAACTGCAAGGCTTTTATCAGCTACATTAGAAAATGCAGAAGCAGCACTAAATCCTGTTCTAGACTAATCTTGAATGTCATATCTTAGTCCAAACAAGAAACCATAGGTAATATCCTGGTTGACAAATTTAACTTAGTTTTCATGCTCAGTACATTTCTCATTGTAGCCCTCCCCACTTTCTCACCTTAGTATCTTGCCTGTAGATATCTTAAATCTATTTACGTCATTCCTCTTCAAAATTAAAAATACTAGTCAGTAGTCCCATGGGTCCTGGCAGTATTACAGGATGTCTGCTTGCAAGTATCAATCACCACATAGCCCAAAACATTTTAATCTCTTAAACCTTAGCTTCTGTAAAGGTCTGGTTATGGGACTCACTCAAGGTCATACAGCAGGCAAATGTGGGCTGAGAGAATCAAACCCTCTACCCCAGAAAATGCACTGTGTCAACTACTACACTAATAGCTGACAATTTGAGGACTGCCACTGCTGTCCTGTCCACAAAGGTGGCTCCATAAATGATCCTGAAAACAACAGTTCTATTAATCATAATATTATCTGTAAATCTATGAAATATGCTGTTGTTGAAATAATTATGAATGAAATAGGTGAACTCCAGACCCATGGTTTTAATCCATTTGCATTTTTAAAGGTAGGCTAAGTTTATTCTACCTATTTGATTTCACTGAAAAAGGTCACTGAAGCTTTAAATGAGAAGCACACTGTTCTTATTGTCTATCCTGACCTTTCCAGGGCCTTTGACAACATTCCTCCCATGTGCATAATAGAAAATATAGCCTCAATGCCAGCCCTTTCATTGTCCACCAGGTAGCAATTCAGCTTATGGAAATCATATTGTTAAGGTAAGTTGTATTTCCTGTAGCTGCAGAGTTGTCACTAGTGATGTTCCACAGTGTGAGTCTTGGGTCCACTCTTATTTGGCATTTACATCTCAGAAACAAAGTTGGGTATGAATGCAAATTATGTGCAGCTGTCAGTTGCCTTAAGATGCCTACTTCCTCCAGAAGGGTCTGGATCACATCAGTTCCTAATGTGTTATAAAAGGGCTCACCATAAAAGTCAAGAAATGCATTCTATTTATCTTTGGTAAAGCCTCTCTACCATACTCTTTATCACATCACATTACTAGCACCTCCATCACAAAACAGACTCAGACATTTTAAACTGGGTTCCTACGTAGACAGTGAACAATCACTTAACCACTTTGTCTCAGCTGTCGTTATGTATTACCTTTACCTAACAAGACTTATTGGTTGGTACAACTCAGCTATGTGAAATGACACCTTTGTCTGTCTATACTCCATCACCTGAGAGTCCTCATGGAATACAGCATCCCCTCTGGAATGCACCTATCTAAATTATTTTTACATCTCTAAAGGCCACAGACTCATTAATTAAAAAATATATAATAATCTATGGTTTAAGCCACCACATCTACCCCAGCAGGATAAAATCCCTCTCCCTGTGCTTCACCTCAGAGACTCTTTGAGAAGTGCCCTTTGCTTAGTGTTTCATTGTAAAACGTTTCACCACAGTCACAGAGTAAACAGTCTAAGAAACATCTAATACACATTCCTAGACCTCCAGTGCAAAATCATCAGCAATTGTTAGTCATATTTTTTTTTTTACTGAATGTCCTCCACACCTTTTGAATAATCCTTTTCTGTACATCAAGTAAAGTGTTTTCCTGACAACTATTTTTTTTTTCATTTTTATTGTTAACCTTTTCAACCAAATATTTTCAATTGCTATCGATGACCCAAAATACTGCACAAGCATACAGCCAGCCATGGGAACAAACATTCTGAGAGGATGTCATAGGTGTGTTTGTAGGTTATTGCTGTAAACTTTCCATGAACTTCCCCTGAGCACAAAAAGATGTGTAAAATGATATTTCTAAAATAGTATGAATATCCAGAATTCATGTCACATATTCCTTTAACTGCAATGAGAAATTCAACTTACTTTTCTAAACATGGAAACTAAGAAATCGGGAGAGAATAAGAAGGAGAGGAAGTTTTTTTAAAAATCTACCAGAGTTCTGCATATTGTGCAAATGCGAGTATTGTTATTCTTTTTTAACAATCTCTGCATTTTGTGGTCTGTATATGACATATAATTAATTTCCAGCAGTAGTTATGACAGCAGATAAAGCTTTATTTTCTTTCTTATCAATGAATCACTCTAAAAGGCATGTTTGCAGAAACACAGGTCATAGTATATTTATGTGTGCATGAATATATTTATTTATTAATTGATTTGTGTATTTATTCATAGGTTCATAGGTTCATACTAGGCTATCTGCCCTAGGGCATTTATAAGCCTAGCCAGAGTATGTTTGGCTTTCGCCACCCATTTTAAATGAATTTTGCTATGCCCTTTTTCGAGGTTAGTATACTGTGCCTCTGTCTAACAGTGACACAGAAGTGATACCCGGGGTAAACCTACGATCTCCCATGCCCATTATTTATATACTTATATACTTATTTTGGTAATATTCATTCCTCTACTGTCTGCCAGTCATTTACCTTACATCACTAGATTTGCCCCTTCATTCTACTGGGGTGAGAGCAAGTTGTTTTCCAGGCAGCCATCATTTTGTTCTATTTTAGGGCCTACATCCCCCTCTGGCAGTTGATGTGTATGCTTGAAATGCAAAGGATGTAGAATATCCTCTCCCTCCAGCACAAGCACGCACACTTCCACATATGGGAATCTCATTATTACACTGCATCCCAGACCCTCATGTAATGCTTTTCACTGTGTTCATTTGACTTGCAGAATACTATGGATGAAATGGTATTGGCTATTCACTTCCTCTCTCCTAATTCTGTTCCTATACCACCCAAGCTGCCACCAGGGCTGTAACTGGGACCGCAACCATTTATGCTAAGAATCTGTCTTAGACTGTACTGTTTTGACGTGCATGCCACTAGGCAGATGTCAGGGCTTCAGCTGTAGGATCACAGTTATATTTTTTCACTTAATTTTCTTTCCTGGTATGTATCAGGGTTAGTGGCTACTGACAATTTCTCTATAACAAATAGAAGCAAGTTTTCCAATGTTACATATGTATGACTAAAAGACTGCTTATCCATATATTATTCACCGGAGTATGTCTATGAAAACAGAGAACATAATTAGTCTTCCTCTATATCCTAGGAAAGATCCAGATATAATTTTGTAAATAATCTTCCTTACCATTAGAATGCATCATAAAAAACTATACTTCACAGTATAAACAAATATCAGACCTGCTGATCTGATACTTTTTTCTTTTCTCAAATAATTACCACAGACCACTTCTTCCCATTTATTTGTATTGTAGGTATAAGATTGTTGGCGGCACAAAAAAGGAACAAGGATTATCAAAGGTTTGAATCAAAAGTGGTCTATTTTTTTACTTGAGTGTTCATTGAGTTCCTATAGTCTTTCACTGTCCTTTTGTGTATGCTCATTTTTTTCTATTCACATCACAGTGTGCTATTTCATCGTTAACAGCTAAAGGTGATAAGATGTCTAGCACTCCAGAGTGCTTAGGTGGGTATGAACAGGCTAAAGGCATTTTCACATCATCTGACTCTTGTTCATAGACATTCTGGAACATTTTTGGCAGTAGTTGCCAAACTGCAATACTCCCTTACCTCAGCAAGTACACTTCAGTGTTGCTATACTGGTAGGTTTCTGCACCAGCTTGTATAGATTGTCCTAAGTAACTGCACCAACCACCTTATGTTTTATCTGTCCTGCTTCCTGTCCTCAAACATTTAATATTGCTTTACAAGAAACAGTTTTTGTTTATAGGACTGAATGGTTTTATTATCTTGGCATTACCAGAAAGACTGCATCATCTACCAACTTGTTCCACCTTAAAAGTGTTTTCTGTTTGTAATAGAAAGTGGAGATCACCTAAGTTACTCTTTTGGACAATGTCAAATGTCATCTTGATAATGGTTAAATCCTGTTGCACAAAAAAGTACTGTTTTAGGTTCTGTTGGTTTACCCTGAAATAAGCTATTTAACTTAACTTCTCCCCTCATTTTCTGCTAAAGTTATATAGTTTAATTTACTATACATTTATATTCTCTAAGTACAACCTGAATTCTATAAATTGTTTGCTAAATGATTTTAACTGCCTGCCTTAGCCCAGCATCACAGTTAACAAATGATTAAATAAATAAAAATCGTGCTTGTATAAGTTTCTACTGCTACTATTTGAAATTTCCAAACAGTGCAAGAGACAAGAAGAAAAAAGAAAGAGAATAAAAGAGAAAGTGATATAGACAGACACATGAGGATTTCATATTCAGTTTATAAATAGTGATGCTTACAGGCATTTTTTTAAATTTCCTGTCCCGGATCCTTCTCAGGCCAGAACATGCATTTCTTATCTATCTGAACCGCTACGTAGGTTAGGCTTCCTTGCATATAATTTCAGAATAGAACATTTTGAAACATAGCACTGCCCTAGAAAAATATGTAGGTTCTGTATAATGAGTGACTGAATGAACTTCACATGTACTGAAACTGATATAGCATCTTTGTCTTGTTTCTGGCGCAGTTGGCAGACTGCTAACTTTAAGGTGTTTCAAAGATGACACTTGTTGAGAAGCATGACACTTAAGATTGAAATCAATTTTCACTTCATATTCCAGCGACTAAAAGCTGATTTCTGGCATTACAAGACAGTTTCCCTCAGTGAATGTATGAAGGTATTTACTTAGTTTGCTAGGGGAATTTTGACAGGTCAAATAGCATTTATAATGGAAGCTCAGGAAGAGCAACTCCAACAGTTTTATGCACATTCACTTTGAAAAGTCCTCACTGGTTGGTAAGCAGAATAGCACAATAATGTGCAGTTAAGTACATTAAATAATGTAAGTGAAAGACAAGTGAAATGTAACAAAAACTTTAAATTAAAATAAAAAGAGCACTGGCTTTACTTATACTAATGTGTTGCAGTATGCGTTTGTCCAGGTAAGTATAAGAAGATAGTGGATTATGCATTGTACTTAGATAAAGATTTATTCAGCATGGTTTAATGATAAAAGTGAAGAAGTGACAGGTAACAGTACTTAGGAGCTGATGAAGTACTAAACCATGCAGGTGGCCTACAAGTGGACTAAGACTATAATGTTGAGCGTCAGTTGCCTGCTGTGGATCAGAGTTTCACTATAGGAAATTACTGCTGGTCAGTTGTGCTGGCAGTAATACCATTTATGGGGGTAATTTCCCACTTCTTCAAGTTGGTGCAACCATGAAGTTGATACACGCACACACACACACACACACACACATACATATATATATATATATATATATATATATATATATATATGGATTCACTTTAGAAACTCAAAATACTGCAATATTGAATTTCAGTATTTCAAGCCCAGAAAGTGGAAACCTGAAAATAATGAAAACTCAGAAGCACAAAATTCAAAATCTCGCATACCGAAGATTTTGAATTAGCGCTTCTGGTGTTTTGCTGTGGTTATTCATTCAGATAAATGTTTATGTGTTAAGGGTTTTGGGTAGGGGCTGTGGTGTGTGTTGGTGTGTTTTGTTACTGTGATGTGTGTGTGCGAGGAGAATGTAGCTTGTGTGGTGGTGTTTTGTGTGTTTTTGTATTTAGTACAACATCGGAGTTAGAATATTTAAGTAGGGGTGTGTGGGGGAAACAGCCCCCCACATGGGTGGTGCAGGGGTGCTTGCCCCCTGCTTTTATGTAGGACAGAGCTTGTGTTTGTGTGTGGTGAGGAAGGTGTGTGTGTTTGTGTAAACCAGAAGCGGTAATTGAAAATCTCCGGTATGCAAGATTTTGAATTTCGCACTTCTGAGTTTTCATTTTTTTCAGGTTTCCACTTTATAGCCTCAACATACTGAATTTCAATATTTCAGTATTTTGAGGATTTATATATATATGTGTGTGTGTGTGTGTGTGTGTGTGTGTGTGTGTGTGTGTGTGTGTGTGTTCAGGGGGTGGTGGGGGGTTGTTGGGGGGAATTCAGTTCATGGATTCCAATCTTCGGCAAGTGATAATTCATCCATTCATAGAGGAGGTTTCTACATATAGCATAGAAAAACTATGGAAGAGGAAGAAAGGAAAATAGAAGAGTAGTATTAAAGAATGGAAGGTAAAGGCTTTGGAAAGGAAGGAGGGAAGACAGTTAAAATTTCATACAATGAAGTTAAAGACTTGCAGACAAAGAAAATGTTTTTAAACAGTTTGAAAATCTGAGGGAAATGAAGTTACTTTTCAGTTAAAAAAATCCTGCTTCCTGTTAGGTAGGATTTGATGATAGATGTGAATAATAACTAAGGTGGGTTTTAACTAACTGTGACTTGTAACTTGTTCACAAATCTGACATTGCAACACAGAAAGCAGGTTGACATGTTGAGTGGGTAAGAGGTGAGCTTTTGTAACAATGGCACCAGAAGTGCTGATGGTTGTTGTTTTTATCACTCTTTGACAGTCTAAACTGCAAGGTATTAGGCTGCAAAAGGCAGTATTTGTACTGGGTTATATTGCATAGCTGAAGCCAGTTGGGCTGTTTGAGGGCTGAACAAATGTAAACTTTTGCTGAAGGATTTCAGCAAATTTCATACTTTTGTTACAAGAATGTGGAAATAATAGAGACATTAAGAATGAAAGGGTGACAAAACACTGAGGCAAGTGAAAGACGATCAAGTTAGTTATGAAAGGTTTGACTGTACAACATGGTTCCAGTTTTTGGTTACATGTAATGACGGCTTTATTAAAGTTGTTGCCACAGCTTAACTTATTGTCTAGAAAAAGGTTAAAGACTTTTATTAAACTATCAAAGTGTGCTTGTATTTCGAGAATGAAATGAAAACAGAGTGTCACTCCCAACAGGTGGGTATCCTGACCCTAAAACAATGCATTTTGCCTTCTGACTATTTTAAGCAGGTCTCTTAATCAGCAAGTCATTTTGTGACCATTTGGAAGCCATGTTGGAGTATTTTACTGACTTCTGCAACTCAAGGAACTGAAAATTAAAAGTATCATCTCTTAGGGAATAAGTTTGTCTAATAATGTGTTTGGACGTGTTTTTATACAAAAATAAATAAATAAACAAATAAATGAATACAATAGAATAAAGGAAAGATGGCCACATTATTAAGTCTATGGAGCAACTATAGCAACTGGTGTAAAAGATGATTTCCTCCCTTTTGACATATTACACCCTAATTTCTAGATATCTCTTAAACCACAGAATGGTACTGGGAAATATGTCTGCCTCAACAAGCTTATTCAGTTAGAGATGGTGAGGTTTTCTCCAAAAGTCTTCCAGACATCTTGGCTATGTGTCACAGAGAGATAGAAACACTGGCTATATGGCATAGAGTGACTGAGTACCTGACTATGTGGCATAGATCAAAGGAGCCACTGGTTATGTGGAACAGAGGTGTAGGTCTACTGTTGATGAGGCATGAATGCATGGAATCCCTGGCTGTGTGGAATACAGCACTAGAACCCCTATTGTAGTGTATTGAGTGACTGAACCCTTGACTATTTGGCATAGAGCAATGGAACCCCTTGCTATGGTCCATTGAGCGAATGAACCCCTGGCTATGTGGCAAAAAGGAAACCCTGGCTATGGAGAACTGAGTGATAAAACCATGGTTATGTGGCACATTAGGGGTTGATCCTTGACTTAGAGTGAACAGAAACATTTAGCAAGCTGGACACTAGAAAGCCAGCCAGTAACAGATAGGAATAAACGGTTCATGGTAGTTCACTCACCCAGCATGGTGGGGCTGGTTCCAGTGCCACTGCATAGGTCACATCTGTGGGATGAATGACAAGCAGGATACAGCAGTGTCAGTCTGCCAAGCAGTACATCACTTTTTACCCTGCCATAATATATCTGCAGAATCACATGTTCACATTGGTTCTAGTATATTAATCATTGCATTTCACCTTGTGGTAATAGAATGAGATGTTATGTTTAAAAGGAAGTTTTCAAGCTGTCTGTTGGATGCCAGCTAGTTTCAGGAATTAACAGGCTGATAGGAGATGGGGAAGTCAACTGTTATGGAGATGATGAATAACCAAAAATAAATACAAAAATATAACAAACATCTTGGAGAAGTCAATGAAAAAATTGATAGTATTTTCAAGTCCAGGTCGAACATGCAGGTCTTCCATGTTGTGAAGAAGGATGGTTTCAGTACCATGTCCTCCTTGAAATTTGTGCCAATTATGAGAAATAATGTGCTTTTCACTTACTTTTACAGTGTTATGGAGATATACTCATTTTTCCTGAACCTTGGAAAAGAGCGATAACATAACATAACATAACAATGTGACCTTTTCCTGTGAAAATGTACAGGTGTGTTGTGATTGAATGCTTTATACTCCCAAAGAAAGACAAAAGAAGCAACGTTTGTGTCTTATTCTGGACCCAAATGGCAAAGGTGTAAAAAGAGTAATTAAGCATGCTAACCATTACCTCTGCATCTGCGGATATGAGGATCCAGTTAAACATTTCATTTCTACCAGACATTTTGTCTGTTTTGGTAGCAAGAATTAATACAAACCAGTCCAGACAGATGAGTATCTGGATGGGAAAATAATTAGTCACATTCTTTCAGTTTATGTTAGATTGCCCAGGGAGCAGAAACTCCATTTGCACTGCTAACATATGACATCTTCCCTGGGTAGGTTACAATGTGGTAGGGGGATTTCGGTATTCTGAATTCATAGGCATAGCACTGTTTCAGCTATTGCTAGAGTGTCAAAGTTATAGTGAGAAATCTAACTCTGAAGGCCATAAACCTGCTTAGAATGCTGCAGGCACTGGTATATACAAATTTCAAGACTTGTGGGAGTGATCATACTGGATCATTAGAAAATATACTGGTTTTCCACTTTTCCACGAAATACCATAACATTTCCAAAATTGGAATATATGTGTATTGGAAAACATGGCATTTTATAGAATTTGACCTTTTAGGCAAGAGCAGATAGTTACTCAAAGTTGTATTTCTTCTTGATTCAGTACATGTAAACCAGACAATTTATTTTTTTCAGTTGTTAACAGAAGATTGCTAATAATGAATTTTGGAATAGGTAACAGGTTTACTGTTTATGTCATCACATGGAAAAAATGGTAGCTGATTCAATAACTGAGAAGGATAATGAGATGTTTATATATACTGTATATATATATGTGTGTATACATATATATATATATTTGTAAGGATGGATGAATGGGTGAATTTTACAGGATTAAACATTTAGTGTATTAATTTTGAAAGTTTCAAGAAGAAGAGTAAATATGCAATAGAAAGTAGAATGTCTTTGTGAACCCAAGATGATGTACTAGGGTCAAGATAGATATAGATGGCAATAAATTGCTGTGTGATGGTGTATGGTGTTCCAGACAGATCTATATTAGTTCCTCGAAGGATCACTTCAGTGAACCTCCATTCATCGAAAAAAAAAAACATTGAACGTTCACTTCAGTGAATGTTCGCATCAGTGAAGGATTTACACAGGGAAAGGAACTTCTGGCCCAACATAAGGAAATGTGCCTTTTTCCCCACTGTATTGCAGTCTCGGAGTTGGCATATATAGTTGGGTTGTGTGGGGGGTCTAAAAAACTCTGGTCTGTGTTACAGGGAAATGTTGGGCAAGTAGTTACTTTCCCTGTGTAACACATTCAGTGAAGTGAACGTTCAAGGGTTTTTGTTTGATGACAGGAGGTTCATGGAAGTGAACATTTGATAAACTAATATAGACCCATTCCAGACATGACAGAGCAAGAGAAAGCATGAGGTAGAGAGGGAGAGGGAGACATAGAGAGAGATAAGGACATACACAGATTCAACATGATATTAAGATTCTGAAACCAGGTTGGGACACTGATTTGGCAGATACTATCAGCTTAGCCTGCTTAGGGGGCTGATAGAAGTGTCAGATAGTAAACAATGTAATTCATGGTGGGAAGATGTCTGGTGGAAGTAGAAGGGGTGTAGTGCTGTGGATGAATGAATACTCTGTGCCGCTGTGAGTTCATTAAGACAGTATGGCAATGAGCTTTTAACTGTTTGGGTAGCGCAAGACAGATTAGCACTTTGAGGGCAATGATCTGTCTGTGGAATTCATTACACTATTGTAGTAAAATTTTGTTAGGGCTTGGGGCCAATCAATGGGTCCTACTAAGAGTAAAGGAGGACGAACCAAATAACACGGTGCAGCATAATTCCAGTAGGGGTAGCATATATATGTAAATAACCAATGCTAGCAATAAATTCCACAGTAATAAATCTCTGACTATTTCCAAAATTAAGAATGTCAGTAAATTCCCCCTACATAAATAGCCACAAGATGTCTGATCTCCAGTAGGTGGCTTCAGCCATTATGCTGGGACTGAGAGCAGCAGACATGTTTGTTAAATTGAAGGCAAGCACTGTCCTTGGAGCTATTCTTCATCCTTGTACTGAGCATTATAAGTCAGCTAATGAGAAGCACAAACTGGGAAGAGCAAAATGGCAGATGCAGACTGTTGCAGCTCAAAGTTTGTTTTAATTTCTTCTTAACCTGCAGGTTGGCTTAATTTAGTGCCTCTTCAGTGTGCAGCTACTTAATTTTATGGGATCAGAATGTCTTGTTACAATTTGAAACACTGCAGTATCATTACGTATGGTTAAACTTGTATGACCTTTGCTCCTTGTTTGGTAAAATCCTATAAGGCAGAGGTTTCCGTAACTGAGGATGATATTAAAGCAGTCTCATCCAACCTGAATGCCTTAGCTTCCTTGATTCATTCTGTGGATATTCAGCTTTGCAAATACTGTCTATCAGAAAATATCAGGGGTTACAAAAAGCAGATAATCATGCCAACAGTAGCAGAAGTTAGTGGCCTAGAATAATCTCAACAGGTCCCTCCAGAGATATGTAGGCCTCAGGTCATATGACAGTTCTTTGCTCTTCTTCAAGTCCAGGTGGGATAACCAATCCACAACATGTACCCGGCCAGAGGTGTTAGAAATAGTTTTAGGTGATTTTGCTCAAACACAAAAGCACCTGACAAGTGTGCAGAACTAACTGAAATGTACTTTTTTTAAGGATATGGTGTAAGGAGATAAAAAGATAAAGAAAAGGGGACCCTCTTTATGCAGCCATGCCTTGAATGCACACATGCACACACACGCACACACACACACACACACACACATACACACACACACACATATACACTCACACACACACACACACACACACACACACACACACACACACACACACACACACACACACACACACACACACACACACACACACACACATTTAGGGTAGTTCACTGATGATGTTAGTAGTGTATTTGCATTGAAAGAAGAAGGTAATTAGTTGCGCTGGCCAAATGCTTGTTTGCTGTAACAAGGAAGATTTATTTTGCCCTATTCTTCTGGTAATGAACCATAAACTATAATTGATGAGTATTCTTGTATTTCTCAGAGTTTTCAGTATGTGGGTATGGCCCTTTTAAACCTCTCTTTAGACAAAGTCTATAGAATTGTGAGCAAAGTGACTGGGCTAGAGAGGTTACTACCAGATATTACTTAAAGATTGTTTTTCCTTTATTAGATCAACATTTTTCATATGGAAAGGAGGGACAGAAATGCATAATAAGAAAGGGCCACCACTCACTAAAATGATGAGTGGCAATGTGTATGTATGGCTCCCAGGCAGTTCACATGATTCATGCATGCAGCCCATATCTGAGGAATATCAATGGTTCTGGTAAGGGATCCTCTGATAATGTGACATGGTTGGTAGATCTATAGACAGTATAAACAGTGGCCCACACA
The DNA here is from genome assembly GCF_019279795.1 of Protopterus annectens. NCBI lineage: Eukaryota > Metazoa > Chordata > Ceratodontiformes > Protopteridae > Protopterus > Protopterus annectens. The sequence continues at coordinate 78,366,110 of NC_056731.1, forward strand.
TACAGGTCAAATGCATGTTGTCACTATGCCATTTACAATATTGTGTCCTGCATGTTAAAGGTGCTACCAGATATAATTTTTAGCTATGGATGCTGACCCCATTCACAACCCACAGACAATGGCAGAAATATCATGCTGAATGAAGGAATATAGCAAAGCAAGTGCCTGGAATATTGAAATTGTAGCTTTCACTGTTTAGACACTCCCAGTGGTGACCTACAATATAGCCCAAAAATCTGCAGCAAAATATGTGTAATTTTCTACTTAACATAGTCTTACATGACTATGAATGATTGACTGGTCCAGGCCAACAGCACCTTTCCAGGAGAAGGGTTAACTAATGCAGCAGCAGGGATAGGAAAGATAAGAGGGCAGCAGAAGACAGTCAAGCAGCAAGCGGACAAGCAAGGCAGTGATGGAAGGAGACGGGTAGGGAATATTAATCACTTGCACTGGTAATGGGGACACAATGGTAGTTCAGAGTACAGCAGAGGGTGGACTAGGGTCACATAACATGATTACAGTAATTGCATACTCTGTGAAATTATAGGGTGCCAGGAAATGCATCCCCAAGTGATGGGACTGAGATGCTCAATGGCAGTGTGTACCATACCAGCCAGCTGTGTCAGGGATAGATCCGTCCCCTGGCAGGGATGAATTCAAACTATAAGATTTTACAGAGTCACACTAATGATACATCCTATGGTCATAACTCTAAAAATTTCACTGACCATGGCCAAGCCTCTCATCTTATTAACACACTACTTATTCAACTAAATATCTGTTTTTCCACATGGTTGGCCTATTTATATGTTAGTATCGTAATCCTTTATGCTCACCTCCTTTAATTGTATGGTCTTTTTTTTCTCTTCACTAGACTTTTAGGGTTAGAAAATGTGTTTGGGAGCAGGGATTGAATGTTAGAGTAGCATAATAAAATTCAAACCAGTTGTTGTTATTGTAATAGGTGCCATCCATAATACTATAAAAATAGGAGAAATTCAAGTAAGGGGAGAAGCTGCTTTAAAGTTTGACACATCCTCATCAGTGAAGGGAAACGTTACACATCAGCATTCAGAGGCACCTGCAATTTACTACTCTTTGTCTCTTTACTGCTGTAAATTCTTTAGGTTATCGTAGTAACTATTTTTGTATTCTGTCTCCCAGAGTATCGAGTATTAAGGCCACTGCCACAGCCAAGACTGCATGTACAGAGGGCATACATTGCTTACCTGCATATTTAATGATCTATTCTCCCCTTGTGCAGGCTGCCTTCCTGTTTTAGCATTATTGAGCACCCAGTGGTACATGAATGTAGTCGCACTGCTCCCACTCTGCAGAATTTGTATTATCATTACTTTACAGTGTGTTCCCTCAATTTTAGTTTGTCTTTTAGTAGCCACAGCAAAACTCTGCCTCAGGATGTTTGTTTACCTTTGTTGGACAAGGTGTGCAGAATCACTGTGTTTGAGAAGGACGAGATTGATTCTCTCCCACTAACATGTGAATTGTGGCTGATTTACTCTCCTTCCACCCCCAGTTTCCTAAGCAGTCCCACCCAGATCCACACATTCAATCCTACTGCTCTTTTCCCAGTTTTTAATGACACCACAAACCTGGTTAAAGACACAGATATGTATCAGGACAATTTACTCACATTCACCCACATGATATCATCCATCGAAAACGTATTATCTTCTTAAAACCATATACTCACTATTCTTCCTCACAGAGCTCTACACCCCCACAGGAATACAACTGCTCAACACAGGAGAAAGAGCCATCTCCCACTACTGCTAGTGGTATGAATATCCCTCCCAGCCACCACTAAGACAAGAGATTTCAAACTCTCAGGGGGGGAGGTGAGGCTCTTATTCTGAAGCCGGACAGTGGGTGTCCTCTCTGTTGACATTGTGGCAGGTGTGGAGTCTTCAGACTAATTAGGGAAACTAACAGCTGGGAGCCACATTAGTAACACAGAGCACACTGTGGAGTACATTGGCCAGTGCAGCCAGAAGTAAGGTCATTGGAAAAGCAGCCAGCCAATGACATCAGCAATCAAGGCATAGGAAGGATGAGTTTGATGACCTCTGTGCTGTGCTGGTAGCAAGCCATTGCAACCATCCACTCCACTCCTTTCCTCACATCAGTACCTTTGTTATGTGCCACTGCTGATACCTTGCTCATTGTCCAGCTCTTCCTATTACCTCTTCCCTACCCTCTGTATGTCTATGTTCATCCACTGTGGACCACACTATTTGAATGTTCAATAACAGCATCTGTATTCTCTGCTTGTCTGTTTGTATAGCCTATCTTTCCATATCCCTTTATCTAAGAGTAAGCCATTTATCATTTCTTTTCCCTTCTGTTCTTGTTTTCTTTTTCATAATAATAACTGGCTCCTGCATCACAAAATTCTCTGTTAGTATCCCAACTTCTGTTCCTGACTGCTAATCCTTGTATTTTTGACACTGCTTGCTATATTTCGCTTTTATACACTATCCACCTATTTCCCTATCCTTCCATATGATGAGCAGGTTTGATACTTCCACACTGCTGTTCCTCTGTAACATACCTCTCAAATGTCCAGATTTTCCGAGAATGTCTAGATTTTTGCCTCATAATTTTTGGTTTGTTCCACATAAAGTTTGTGTGTTTTCTGGCGAAGTACCAAAGACTGACGTCACTTAATGATAAAATCATTTGAGTTTCAGACTTCATATCCTTCAGAAAATGCATGCTAACACAAAGACTTATTTTTAGTAACTTTCTATGTTTATAAGAGCAATATTTACGATCTGTCTCTATTTTTAGGCCTTTGCCCCCCCCCATTTGTTTAGGCTTTGTACAGATTTCTTGAGATAAGAGGTTGAGAGGTATGCTGTATAATGATATGCTGTGTAATGCTGCCATACCTATAGCTGTATGACATGGTGTAATGCTGGCAGCTGCTGCAATGCATACTACTGTGTATACTGCTTAGAGTGTACAGAGGTTCTCTTGTAATGATACACCTGTTGCGTGTATGCCCTGTGGTAGTGCACCTCCTCTAGAATCTCCCAAGTGCTGCACATCATTAGTGCTGGCCATCTGCTTTTGCTGTGTACTACTATTGCTTTACATTTGGTTTGCTGTTGATCTCCCTTGCCTGTGACATCCATAATTCACTTTCAACCTCTTCACGCATACAGGTCACTTGAATATAGCACTGTGCATGCAGGCTGTGCACTTCTTTGAACCATTTTTGTTGCTGCCATTAAATCTATCAGTTATATATATTCTGTAAATATGACACATTTGTTCATGCATGTTGATATTCATTAAGACATTGTTTTATTAGACCACGTTTATGTCAAATGTTTACCCTTTTATATATAAGGGGCATGTGCAATGTTAGAAAATGATGAGGCTACTGCATGCTCAGTGATTTGTCACTTTTGCATACTTTTTTCTTTCTGTGTTGCAGGTTTGAATATTTCAGTATTAACAATAAAGGATGGACTTAAAAAATATATAAATCTGTAAAAACACCACCCTTAAAGACAACAGTTATACTGTAGAGAATAGACATGCTAGGCAGAAGAAATGTAAGTGACACTATCCATAGTAATGCATTTCAATTTACATCAAGCATTGTGAGAAAGCAGCCCCCCCCCCAAAAAAAAAGTGACAAGAGCATTGAGGTAACCAGAAAAGTTTGTCTGACCAAATGCAAGTGACTTGTGTCATAGGAATGCATTATAGTTTGTTAAAGAAAAAGAAAGAGATAAACCCTCCAAACAATAACAAATGCTATAAAAGGACCATGTAGTAATTTATTTCAGCTTGCCCCAATGAGTAATAACAAAGCAATAACACACACAGTAGCACAATTGGTTTAGGTACAGAGCTAAATTGAAACATATCAACTGTAGATCCTACTGTCTGCAATGAAACATTTCTGCTGGACGCACAAACACAGCAAACACATTGGTCCACCATCACCATGTTGACATTAGGAACTGCTTACATTTGGCTGAATGAAAACATGAGATAGCAAAGCATTTTAGTGTATACCATACACTATAAAACAAGAAATTTCTATATCCTAATAAAAGCATTGGCAGAGGAGAGAATGGCCATGCTAAACTGATAATGCAAGTTACATGGTGTTTGGTCTTACATGACAGCTTCCTTGCAACAATAATGTAAAGTCGGTAACCCACCATATTAAGTAAATACAGGAAATAGTGTCTGTACTAATGTTTTTCAGTTTGTTTTCAGCAATAACGAAAAGGAAATGAGCCCCAAAAGAATAACCAAATGCAAGCAAGAGTGCCCATAATAACATATTTCAGATTGTTTCTAACAGCAATGTAAGGTTAGCCTCCCCAGTACTCACAATGTTCAGAATTTAACAATATTGTCAATAATAATAATAGTAATAATAGTAATAGTAATAATAATAATAATAATAATAATAATAATAATAATAATAGTAATAATGTTTTTCAGCGTGTTTCCCAAAGTAATACACAGGGAGCCAGACTAGTCAGTTGGGGTGCATGTAATAAGATCATCCAGGACACAAAACAACTCAGAAGTTGGATGAACTAGTTCAAGTAGAGATAAAATAGCAAGTGCCATAGATTATAGATTAGTACTAGGCTAATTGCCCTTGTGGGCCATTATCAGCCTAGCCAATTACCCCATGTGAGAATCAAACCCTGCACCTTATGATTGTAAGGTAAGCACCTTAACCTTTATGCCAGCCTCCCACAGGGCTATCATGAGGACAGAGGGCTGTGGTAAGTAAGTGCTGGCAGTGCTCACTACTGTCTGAAAAAGCCAGAGGAAATATTTTATACTGTGACCAAGCCTTAGCTCATGTTAATTTTCAAGCAAAGTTTAGAAAGATAATACCTACTCAGCAGCAAGTTCCTAATGAAGATTAGTATCTACTTTCTAAGACATCATTACAGCACCACATTGTAAATATCGGTATTTACACTGGATGAAGCTGAAAGATGCTTTTAGAGCCTTGTACCAGCCACCTAAAACAAGCATATGGATAAAATAAGAAGTACTGCCAGTTTAAATTAATTGAACAAAATGCTAAAGAAACACCTAGCAAAGGAGAGGAAATGTAAGTGGTATGATAAACCTGGAGGGGTTGAATTACAACTGTAACATTTTCATTAAGTGATATAGCTTAACCAGACAAATAATGCTACGTAAATATAAGATGAAGTCATGCTACAAATATATAAACATGTACCTATGAGTGTACTTTACATGGTCATCAATTCATTTTGACAAGCAGAAAAGGTGATAGTACAGCCATTGAAAATGAACTGATCTCACATTGCCAGCTTTTATGTGTGCAAAGTCACAGTACAGCAGGGATTGAGACATTTGATCTTTCTCCACTAAAGTACAATCTCACAGTTAATGTATTTAAGTTATGGGGGTTGTGGGGGTGCAGGGAGCGCTTATACCGTGCAAAAAATGACTATTGTGTTTTTGTTTATGTTTTGATAATTTGAGTTTTATTTATTTCAATGATTTCTGCTTGATGTTTTGACTTTCTATCATTTACATTTTCAAGTATATGACGTATACTCATATCTATGTATATAATGGAGAGTGGTACAGTGCCACAGTGGATGGCATTGTCTCCTCATAGCAAGATATTCTCTGCTTCAGTTCTTGACTGGGGTGCCTTCTACGTGGAATCTGTATGTCATCCCTGTGTTTGTGTGGGCTTTCTCCAGGTGGTCTGGTTTCCTCCCACACTCCAAAGACATGCAGTAGGTAGATTGGATACTATAAACTGGCCATTGGTGTGACTGTACATATTTGTGAGTGGCATGGAAGAACAACCATGGCAGGGCTAGCCAGCCACTTTTGTTAATCTTTGATGTAAATGATTGTCACTGTTGAAGTGACACTCTGAACCCATGGGAAAAAGGGGTGATATATCTATATAATGGACCTCCTGAATTTTTTTGTCATACTGAATATAGGTAACAGTAAAATTGTATTCACTCTTATTCTCTGCAATTACTTTTGTTACTACTCTGTGGACATATTTACTATCATTACATATTGTTTAAATTTATCCTGTCAGAACCATGTACATCACGACTGTATGACAATGTTCTTTGTAAATTGCTGTCATAAATTCTATGGTGATGTCTGAAAAAGGTCCACCTACCTAGTTAACAAATAGTGAACAAATAAATGATGAGAGCTTTCTGTGGATGTGGAACACCTGATTCTTATACCACAAGCACATTCTCAATGTTCAGTGCCATTGTATCATACCTTATATTATAACTGTGCAGGTTCACTTGCCATTTGCTTATAATGTTGTGTGGTTGACTGAGAAAGCAGGTTGGAGAAAATGCTTATTGCTGCTGGTATGTCTGGTTTGTTTGAGCTATTTCCCACCCTTTGGCCACATCTCCCATACAGGGAAATACATAAACAGGCTGATTAACATACAGCAGTAACAACTACAACCATACCAAGCCAGAGCTACAATGTGAGGAAGTTAAACAAAAATAATGCTTTTTTAAATGAAAGGTCTGACTGAATTTTTTTGTTGACTTGTTATTTCTTTATGGAGGTTCATTTGGAGGACACATAATATCTAAGTATACTATTTTGTTTCTTAGTGGCCTGGGATACATGCTACTCAATGGTGGACCACTGATTTCATATTCTGTTGCCACATAAATGTTGTGTGACATGGTGATCTGTGCTCTTAAAGACATTAAAAAATGCATCAGAGATTTACCAAGGGACCTGTTAACGGTACACATCAATTAGTATGACATCATTGTCAGGTCATTTTGGGAAAGGGCTTCACTTGCCTTGAGGATGTATGACCTTAGGTCTGGTTATATTTAGAATTTTTTTGCTAAATTACAGTTGACCGAACAAATTTGACTGGAAACTCATTTGACTCAATCATGATTGACTGAAAATTGTAAACTAAAGAAGCGGATATTCACTGTCAGTGTGTGTGTGTGTGTGTGTGTGTGTGTGTGTGTGTGTGTGTGTGTGTGTGTGTGTGTGTGTGTATGTGTGTGTGTTTGTGTGTGTGTGTGTGTGTGTGTGTGTGTGCAAGGCAGGTGTGTGTGTGTGGCGCATGTGTGTGTGTTTGTGTGTGTGTGTGTGTGACTGTGTGTGTGTGTGTGTGTGTGTGTGTGTGTTCTTGTGTGTGTGTGTGGGGGGGGTGTATGTGTGTGTGTGTATGTGTGTGTGTGTGTCTGTGTGTAAGAGAGAGACCATATACCTTGTATGCATTATAGCCTAAATATTCCTTATTAATTGTTTTAAGGCCTAACATACATTAAAGGTTTTACTTAAATTTATAACATTTCTGTAAACATTGAGTATTCTTGCTATCCCTTCTGTGTCTTACCATGAACAATATTTAGATGCCTTATTATTTATTGCTCCTTGGTTACATATATTTTATATAAACCTTTTCTTCCTGGGCCTCTTCTGAAAAAAAAAAAGATCTAGAAAGGAATCATTTCAAAGTCAACATATT
>NC_056731.1:78378652-78463652 GCF_019279795.1 Protopterus annectens
AGGCGTAGTTCTATAAGCAGATTCCAATATATATTGTTTATCTTGTTGATTTGGTGGGTCCCCATTAATAGAAGTGAAATAATTCCAGTATGAATCTACACTGTAAAAAGTTTCTTGTCTGATAACTTTATGTATGTATGAAAGTTTACCTTTATCAGAAACTTTATGTTGTAAATTTAATATCAAGTAATCAATCAGTGTTGGAATAGATTCTTTAACAGTTATAGACATTAAATCTATTTTATTAATGAGATGTTGTCTAAAGGTCTGAACCTCTAACCAGCAAGTTTCTCTTAGATCAAATTCTTGTATTAAGAAATCTAGATTTTTAAATTTATTATCAGATATCAACTGATACCAGTACTTTAGATCATTATCTATAGCTAAATGAGTTCCTTCAGAAGTAGATGACAAAATCATACCCTGAGTATACATTATAGGAAATACAATACAATTCCATTCCCTATACTTAGGGTGCATGAATATAAAGTTATGATAACTAATAATAATATTTAATGGGTAACAAACCATATGTTTAGGTGTAATAGGTGAAGTACAAAATTCCTTTAGTAACCATAACATGGAGTTATTTACAATCATATTTTTATGTGTTAAGGAGATTTTCATGAAGTGTATACTAATTAGCTCCCAATAATCTTTCCATTTTGTGACATATGACTGATCTATTAATAAAGTAATAACTTTTACAATAGAAGAGATAGTATATAAATTAAAGTCTGGAAAAGAAATACCCCCTTGAGACCAGCTATTAGTATGTTTCTTTAATGCAATCCTAGGTCTATTAGGTGCCCATAAGAAATTTAACATTAATGTGTTCAGTTTCTTGATAATTATTTTTGTAGGTGGAAGTATTATTGATTGTATTAAGTATAAAATCTTGGGGAATATTATCATTTTAATAATTGTAAGTCTCTCCTCCATAGTAAAAAACATATTATTCCAGGTATTAAAAAGATTTTGTATATTAAGAAAACAGGTATTATAATTATTATATATAATAGATTTAATATCTTTAGATAGTATTATACCTAAATAAGTTATCTGACCTGAATTGGGTACATATTTAGTAAAATCACTAATGAGAATATTTTTCGTGTATATATAGGTAGTATTTTAGTTTTTCTTCATTGAATATTAAACCAGAAATACTTTTAAAATTCATCATGTTATCAAATAGAGACTGTATAGAAGAATTAGATCCTGCTGATGTAATTAGAACATCATCTGCAAAAGTTGAATTTTGGATGTTGTATTTTCATCTATTTCAAAACCCTCTATGTCAGTACTGTTTCTGATCAAATTAGCCCAAGGCTCCATTACTAAAGTGAATAATAGTGGAGAAAGTGGACATCCTTGTTTTGTACCTTTAAGAATGGGTATTTTTGTGAAACATATGTTCCTACCTTAATATAAGCCAACGTTCCTTTGTATAAATGTTCAATTAGATTTACAAATGCATCCGAGAAGTTTGTGCACTTCATTAAGGTAAACAGATAGTCCCAACTTACTGAATCAAATGCTGAACTTATATCAAGACTAATAAGTGTTAAATCTTTCTTTTTCCTATTTGCAAAATTTATTAATGTTAAAGTTCTTCTTATATTATCAAAAGTATTTCTATTTACAATGAAGCCTGTCTGATCTATATCTATAATGACGGGAATGATTGTCTTCAATCTATCAGCAAAGATATTCATAAACATTTTATAATCAACATTAAGTAATGAGATGGGCCGATATGAAGAACATCTAGTTGGATCTTTATTAGGTTTTAAAATTGGTGAAATAAATGTATATTGCCAAGATGGGGGGGGGGGTTATTAACTCAGTTTGGGCCAAAATAAAAACCTTATGTATTAATGAATATGTATTTTTAGAAAGGATTTTATATATCTCTGGTATAATACCATCATTACCCGGTGCTTTGTTTGATTCAAGCTTATTTATTTGTGTAATAACTTCTGTATATGAAATACTCTTGTCCAATAGTTTAATCTGTTGTTTATTAAGCTTTTTATTCATATTTGTGGTTATAAACTGCTTTATTTTATCTTTAGGTTCCATGTTAATATTATTATGGTTAATTTTGTGAAAGTGATTTCTAAATTCATCTAGTATTTCTGGTATACTAGAAACATTCTTCTTTTCCTTAGAGAAAAGATTTCTTTGATATGGTTTTGTTTATTCAACCTTTTTGTTTTATTTTTAAGTCTATGTAAGTATTTGGGGCTTATTGAATAAGACAAAAACTTGTATTTCTCTAAAGTTATTTTAACTTTATGAGTTAAAATTTCTTTGTATTTCTCATTTAGTTTGTTTATTTCTTCAATAACTTTCTTGTCCATAATATTTTCTTTATTATTATGTTTATAAGAGTCTAATTTACTTTGAATATCTAACAATTCCTTATCCCAAGATTTCCTTTTATTATTATACCATCTGATACTTTGTCCATATAGATATGATTTTAAGGCATCCCAAACATAAACAATGGAGACTTCAGGAGTGTTATTTATGTCTAAAAATGTTTTACTTCTGAAAGTATATATTCTTTATAGTCTTTTAGTTGAGTTAAGTATGCTGGTATCCTTTTGATCTGAACATTATGAGTATTTTTATCATGAATTCAAAAACAATTGAATTATGATCAGATATAGGACATGAAATGATTTTGAAATTAATTAAATCTGTTACCATCTGGTTAGAAATAAAGACCCTATCTATTTTTGAATAAGTTTTGTATCTGTTAGAAAAAAAAAGTGTATGGTAATGATTTTGAATCTATCTGATTATTATCATTCAAATGATAAGAATTAGCAAAATCCTTTAAATGTTTTGCATTAGATGTAATTCTTCTCTTTCCTATAGTGGTAGTATCACTTTCATGTAGTATACAATTAAAGTCACCAGCTAAAATAATATCTCCTATAGAGAATGATATGATCTTATCAAGATGATGTTTCACTGTATTAATACCAATTCCAGGTATCCAATATACATTAATTAAAGTGTAAGTCTTCCCATTAATTTGTATTGTAACCATACAAAACATTCCTTTGTCATCCTGATAAGACTTAATGGTTTTAGGAATGGGCATACTTTTATTCCATAAAATAGCCACTCCTCTTTTTTTCTGAGTGTGCTCTGAACTAACCAATACTGTATATTTGTTTGTGGCTAGTTTATCAATATCTTTTTTCAAGAGATGGGTTTCTTGTAGGAAGCTTTTTGTTCACATGCCTGTGTATTTGAAATGGAATTAACAACTGTTATGTACCTCATAAATCAAAATGTCATTGTAGGGAGGAATAACTTGACATGCTGACTACCTCTAAGAGATACAGCATCATGAAAAATGAAATGTGTCTGTGCAATATGTATGTTCGTTTTAAATACTGTATAACATATATGTCCAATATTTAATTTCCTTGCTATTCAATAGCTGTGTGCAAGATATGCATCTATGCACTATCTAAAGATCAGCAGCAGTATATATAGCAGGCTTTAAAGGACTAGGCTTTACCCTGCATCATTTATTAAATTCAGTTGTTGCTCCTAAGCACTGTATTCAAATGCTCATGCTTTCTAATACATTCATTTGTATTTATAACCAAATGTTGACCTTTTGCAAATGTGCAACAGTTTTCTCTGTACTTTGCATCAAGTAAGCTTACTCTTATAGGTATTGTCAGACATTGTTCCAAGTATGTTGTTGTACTGTCATCATTCTTTAACTCTGTATTGCAGGATCATCAACATTACTATGCCTCTCCAAAAAACAGCTAGATATGTGCTTACAGTGGTTGTAATACTTTTTTTCCCCACCACTGTATGTTTTTGCATTGCCATGCTATATTGTATCTTGCTAATTGAAACAACTTGGTTAATATGGACCAATGTAACACAAACATCCATGTCCTTGTATGTGCTTCTATGCTGCATGATTCAGGATGCTAAGTGTTTTTGCTCTAGCTCATATTTTATTTCTAACTGTTTAATTTGCCTTTGGATGCTGTGATGGCACATACGCTCGCAGACTGTTTCTTTCACAGTCATGTATGTAAGTAATGGCTTTGCAATTTCCTGGCAGATGTATTTTACAAAAAACATTCTTATGTAATTTTTAGTGTACACTGTGTTGCCACATCTACAGATGTTGTATATATACCATATCCAAACTTTTTCAATAAAAATGACCTGGAATAGTCACAGTACCCACTGGTGAATTTGTCCCTACTAATATGGGAGCAGCTTGAGTCATCCCATGCATAGCTTCATAATTTAAACAAAAAATAATCCTTTTGGTTAAACAAGTGGTAAACCAAGGAACAACTGAAGAGCAAAAACCACTTGAAGGTGCTGTCCTATAACCCAAAGAAAGACAGGATGTCCAAGTAAAAAGTACTTTAATGCACAGCCACAACAAAAATGACAAGTACAAAGTGTAGGATAAGCGCTTTCGTCTGCAATAATTGCAGACTTTATCAAATCTGCTAGTGCTTTCCACCACTTCAATTAAATAGTCAGTACAATTAACTCATTGAAAACTTGTTAAAGAAATCATGACACTCTAAATACTTAATAAAAATAATGCATACATCCTTTCACAATTTAGCAGCCTTCACTATTAAAATTGGTTTCAAAGACAAGTAGTCATTTAAGCCAGGTGAATACCAGGCATTTAAATGAAGCTGCAATTTAAGCTCGCTTTTTTGAATAATATTAGCCCAATTACCCCCCCCCCTGGCATTTTTCAAAACCACTTCTAGTATGCCAAACTTGTAGCCAGAAAATGACACACATGTAAGGGAATGTCTGTAAAGGGCATTATTAGTGTTTTGAGTGTTACTTGCATATAAATGTTCATACACCCTCTTCTTGAGGGCCCTTTCCATCTTACCCACATGGTGTGCTTTACAACCAGTACAAACACACAAATACACCAACCCTGTAGTGTTGCAATTGCCCCCCACTAGTCTAACCTTGTGAACTGGGTCCCCCAAAGTGATCTCTCGTGTATTCAATACGTAAGAACAGTAATTACACCTACCACACGGTTTAGTACCATTCTCGTTCCCGCTAATAATTGGATGTTCTAACAAAAATTTTATGTTGTTGCCCACCAGTCATTTACCGAAGATGGAGGACAACGGTTCTTTTGTTAGTACGGTTAATTCCGCACTTTTGGTAAATTCCTCACCTGATAAGAACAAGGATGAGAATAGTGTGATGTTTGGACAACTTACCAAGCTGTTGGAACAGCAATGCAATCACATGCAGCGTATGTTGGACAGACTACAAATTCCAGGTGCCTCAGGGTTGCAGGCACCTCCGGGTATGATGTCCACGTCTGGATTGGTTAATTGGAAACCTCCAGGTTCAGAACAAATGGTTGTTTCTTTAACACAAACTAGTATCCCCTGTGGACAGTTAACAAGGGAAGCTAAGTCACAAGTGCCATCTAGGTTATCTCGTTTTAACAGATGGATTAACAATGAACTGGTTATTTTCAACCACACTAAATCCAAGCAACCTACTGACATTAATCATCGGCTCCGGGACTTTGAAACAAAAATGAGCAAGGTGCGTAATTTACAAACTGACAATGTGTACCTTGCTGAATGTATTAAATTGCAGAGGGTCCCAAAGGGCCTTCGTATATACAAATTTCCCACTGGGCTTTCTGTTGGTCAACAAGAAGTTGAAGAATTATTACTAATGTTCGACAGCCATGGTGTTGAGCTTTTACATTTTATTGTTAAGGTTAATAATAACAAAATTAAGAACCTGTTGGATGAGGTTAATGTTTTAAATAATGACAGATATGAAACAATTTTTGACAAAATAGAGGATCAAGTTAAAGAGAATGTTATTAGGAAGACGAAAAAATTAAAAAGAGATGAAATAGAGTATAAGTAAAAGGAAGCATATCCCTTCCCTAAGAGTTACTACATGTTGAATGGGAGTAATGAGAGGGAGAGGATCAATGAACAGGACCCTGAACCAGCTGGTCATGATCAGAGGAGGGTTGATGACAATTTACCAGATGAGTTTTTTTATATTGAGGTAGATGAAGAGTTTTGGCAGGATTATCCTACACTAAAAAGGTCGGAGAGGATCCTTAATCAAAACAGAAATAGGCATAATTTTTTTACGGGGGCAACATGCTACCCCCAGGGGTCGACTCCAGAGAGGGAGGAAGAATTACTGGGGCACTCAGAACCAGAACAGGTTCTAGAATATCTGGAGCAAGGTTTACAACCACAATGCATTCTGTCTAGTTTTGGTGGCAAACTACTTAGTTTGAATGGGTTAAACATTTTTAATTATACAAACAGGACTATAACAGAGGACTATTTTTCCTTATTAGAGAAGGGGTTTAAAATTGTTCCAGCTAGGAAACCTGATATTTCTAAAGCACTTATTGATTTCAATTTGTACATCAGAAAACTCAATTTTCAACTTCTTTTTAAAGACAAATATGAACAGTCTACAGAGCCTTTAGGGTTTATGAAAAAGAGTCTCTGTAACCCTCCCTTGCAATCTACTTTGGCCCATTATGAAAAAAATTGCATGAGAGGTATTTCTTATGACTATAAGAAACATAGGAATAATTATTACATTTTGACTAATGTAGAGACGGTGTTACTCAACAGCCTTAGCTCAACGGTTGAAATACAAATTATGAAGCCGGATAAGGGGGGAGGTGTAGTACTAGTTGAGAGAATGGATTATGTTAATAATATTATGAATATTCTATGTGACACAGAGAAATATACCACTGTTTCTTTGAATGAAATTCATATTGCTCATAGGAGATAACAGCTCTTTTTAGAAGACAGTTTATATCAGGGAGTTATTAATGAAGACTCTTTGAATTTCTTAAAGAATGATTTTCCACTCATCCCTACAGCTTTTGGAACCCCAAAGGTCCACAAAAATGTGGACCACCCCCTATATAGGCTTATAGTGGCTGGCCAGAACAGTTCTACTTACCCTTTGGGTGTTTTTGTTGATAGGTTGATCAAGTATGTTTTGGGTTCAGTTACTCAAGTCATCAAGGACTCTTGGGACTTTCTAACCAGGATCAAGTCCCATTTTTTTCTCTGACACCAGAGGATTTTCAACAATAGACATTGTTGATTTATTTAGTTTGATACCTCATGAAGAAGGTTTGGAGTTGTTCCATGAAGCCTTATTGGCATATTCAAAATTGAGTAACACAATGGTAAACTTTGTCATGGAATTAATGGAATGGATACTTTACAATAATTTCATCTCTTTTGAGGATGAGTACTTCAAACAAGTAAAGGGTGTGACAATGGTGGCTAGTTGTGCCCCCATTTATGCAAACCTTGTTATGGCCACATGGGAGGTTAAGTACATTTTTAACACCAGATTTAAACAGAAGTGGCTGTTCTATTGTCGATACCTTGATGACATTTTTATTCTTTGGAAATATGACAAGTCCATTGTGGACAAATTTATAAAATACATCAGTGAGGTATGTCCTTACTTTAAATTTATTCACACTTTTAATGAATTCACTATAGATTATCAGGATGTTAGTATTACTCGGGATCTCCAGTTAAGGCAGTTTTCATCTAGGGTGTTTCGCAAACCCACTTATTCTAACTGCTTTTTGAGTTACTACAGTCAACACTCCTTCCATGTTAAGAGAAATTTGGTTAGGGGACAAATGATAAGGGGGGCAAGAATGTGTTCAACCCTTGACAATCTCAAAAGGAAACTGGGTTTGTTGACACAGATGTTTAAAGCAAGAGGATATCCTGATCTTTTGTTGGGATAGATGAACAGTGAGGTGTAGGAAGGTTGGGGTAACAAATTCTTACCCCTATTAGGACAGGAAACACAAGTGTGAAAACTAGTAGTCATACCACCTTGAGTGACCATAATTGTCTGACACCCAGGATTTTTTGAATTCCATGTCTATACAATTTGGTTCTTTTTGGAACAAGGTTAAAAGCATCCGTGTAAGAACTGGGTAATCTTGGAGTGTAACAATGAACTCACTCAAACTTTGGGTCTGGGTCCCACATTTTCCTTTAAGCTGGGCAACAACATAATTTTTTTGTTAGAACACCCAATTATTAGGGGGAACGATAACGGTACTAAATTGTGTGTTAGGTGTAATTACTGTTCTTACTTATTGAATACACAAGAGATCACTTTGGGGGACCCAGTTCACAAGGTTAGACTAGTGGGAGGAAATTACAATGCTACAGGGTTGGTGTATCTGTGTGTTTGTACTGGTTGTAAAGCACACTATGTGGGTAAGACAGAAAGGGCCCTCAAGAAGAGGGTGTATGAACATTTATATGCAATTAATATTCAAAACACTAATAATGCCCTTTACAGACATTCTCTTACATGTGTGTCATTTTCTGGCTACAGGTTTGGCATACTTGAAGTGGTTTTGAAAAATGCCAGGGGGGGGGGTGGTAATTGGGCTAATATTATTCAAAAAAGCGAGCTTAAATGGCAGCTTCATTTAAATGCCTGTTATCCACCTGGCTTAAATGACTACTTGTCTCTGAAACCAATTTTAATAGAGAAGGCTACTAAATTATGAAATGATGTATGTATTATTTTGATTAAGTATTTAGAGTGTCATGATTTCTTTAACAAGTTTTCAATGAGTTAATTGTACTGACTATTTAATTGTAGTGGTGGAAAGCACTAATAGATTTGATAAAGTCTGCAATTGATGCAGATGGAAGTGCTTATCCTACACTTTGTACTTGTCATTGTTGTTGTGATATCTTCATAATTTTTTAGGTCTGACCATAAAGCAGTCTCCTTCGAAACAAAACTGAAACCAGAGAATCCTTCCACCCAATGTACCTTTAGAAATTTCTTGAAGAAAAACTACTTACTCTTAAGTGATACTCCGGCCAGCTTCAGATGCCCACCAAACCAAGTTAACCCCTCATAATAAGAAGAAATGTACATCACCACATTAAACCACCATGTAAACAACTGCAAAGATGCAGTTGTACACAACAGGAAAGTCCAAGACAAACCCCAAAAACAATTCCACATGATGGAATCATAATATCAACAAGCTTTATAATAAAAGGAAGAGGATTTTGATGAAAAGTAAGAAAAGGAATTGCCAGAATGTTAGAGTCCTTGTCACTGAAATAATCAAACAACTCAGGAGCTTAATAAAATCCATCAAAGTTGTCTGAGGCTAAAATAGCTACCCAAGTTAAAGACAATCGCGAGGCATTTTTTAGTTATGCTCATAATCTCAAAAACACAATGGAGCAATGTGCTGAGATGATTGTGAATGATGTTTCCTAGACTGAAGTTGAAGATATAACTAGCATACTGGCTGACAAATTTATCTCTAACTGTATCCTTCTCTCCCATTCGTCTGTACCTTAAAATATACTCAAAACTGGCTCACCTCCAGCTATCACACAAGTCCAAGTCCTAAAATTCCTAGCAAATTCTAAAAATGCTGCATTGATTGATCCTGACAATATCCCAACCTGGTGGATTTTTTTGAAAAGATTACCAAGGCAATGAATGAAGGCAAAATGGAACAAACCTCATGCCTCCACCTGGCCAAAGCTTTTGACACAATTTCCCACTCAGACATAGTAGAAAAGCTAAATAAAATGTGAATAAACCCCTATGTTGATTGCCAACTGGCTCAAAAATAGGATGGAGATAATCAAAATAGGGGAAGTTACCTCCACAAAGAGCCAAGTCACCAGTGGAGCCCCCATGTTTCTGCGCTGGGTCATCTCCGTTTTGGCATCTACTTTTCTCAAGTAAAGCAAATACCAAAGGGCTCTGGCTGATTAAGTTTGCAAATGACTGCAATTTAAGAGCAGTCACTGAATTCCTAAATAACAATCTTCCTGTTGGAAGGTTTATTTCAAATAAATAACAAGTGTCAAAATCACGTTCTGAAACTAAATATCAAAAAAATCCATCACCGTATCCTTTCGAAAGTCATCTACTCCAGAGAACTACTACATTGACAATATGCCCCTAAGAGTTGACCCAGTAATTTGGGATTTTGGAATTTCTGTGGACAGTGATTTCACTTTTGATCAACATGTGTCTATTGTTGTAAGAAAGTCCTTCTATATTGCGTAGATTATAAATAAATGGATTCTGTCTGCATGTAGGGATGTCATTGTCCCCCTTTATTCAGCCTTCATTGCGTATAATGCCCCCTTCAGGATGTATCTGTCCAAAGTGTGAACAAGTAAATAAGAGCACTAGTGAAATCCTCCAAAGCAAACTTTGAGTCCAAATTGGCCACATCTACTAGAGACACTCATAAGGCCTTCTTCACATATGTCCACAACCTCAAAGGAAGCATTCAAATCTGTTCAGAAATGGTGGTCAAGGACACCACATATACAAATGCCATAGATATAGTAAACTTGCTGGCTGACAGATTCAATAAAAACTTTACTGCTCTGTCCCCTTCATCAGTAAGTCAGGACATCCCCAGTATCTGCCTCCTTCCCCTTATATCTATGGAACAGGTCATCACTGCTCTCTCAAAGGCAAAAAATATCACATCCATGGGACCTGGTAAAATTCCAGGCTGCATCCTACATGAACTCAGGTAGGAACTTGCAGCACCACTAGGCAGCCTATTCAAGCAAACCCTGAGTACTGACTTCATCCCAGCTGAGTGGAGGACAGGCACTGTCATCCCTTTACACAAAGGTTGAGCGTCCACTTATTAGGGAGGTGTACTTTGTCTAGCATACAAGGCATTCACGGACCACACCTTGATGGGACTGCTGCATAGCCCCAAGTCAAGTTCTACTTGAGTAACCCACATGCGTGGCCTCAATCTGGTCTGTGACATCAACAAAATTTGATGGCGGGACAGATTTGAGTCCCAGAGACTCCCCCAGCTATGGAATCGACTCCCTCTCCACATCAAGCAGAGTATCTCTTTACCCCTTTTAAGCACAACCTAGATAAGTGGATGGGAAACAGAAAATATACCCCTGGGCTTCCACCCATATCCCTGCTAGACAGGGGCATCGGGTGCTGATTTTCTAAACATGGGCTAAACTCTTGGCTTAGTCAGGGCCAATAGCCTAGTAACCTCCTATGATCCTATGAACACATGCAACAGTTGAAATGCCTGCAGAAATACCTTACTAAAAGGATACAAGACCTATACAATATGTTCTACATAGAATGGCTCAAAGCCTTGTCACTATACTCGGTCTCCTACTGACTGCTAAGAAGTGACCTGTGTGTGGCATGCAAGGCATCCGCCAACCCATTACTGATGGATTTACTCCACATCAACAAGTCAAATAACATCAGAAATACTGAGTCTAGGAATCTAGACCTCTTCTGCAACATCAACAGAAACGTTTGGAGGGATAGGTATATTTTGAAGTGGATACCGCTGCTGTGGAACAGACTCCTCATCCACATAAAACAAAGTTCAGCTTCAGCCCTGTCCACTTTCATGATCAACTTAGATCTATGGATGGTAAACAGAAAATTTAATCTGGGACTGCCCTCTGTACCAATACTGGACAGATGCAGCTCTTAAATGCTTTATCCAAGGCATGGATCCCCTCAGATTATCAGTGGTGTGATCCCAGTTATTCTCATGGGGGGGTAATATATTATTATCAACCATGGGATGGATAAGGCCAGTCTATAATCAAATGGGTTAGGTTACTTCAAGCACAAAAAGGGAAACTGGCTAGGCTAAAAATGGCCCACAAGGGCAGCTAGCCTAGTAAGTACTTACAGATGAGCCTATGAACTTATAAGCCAGATAGTGTTTAAACTATTTACAACTGGGAAGAGTGTTTACAAGATAATTACTGGTATTGTGATGTGTTCCTCATTACTAAAGAAGTTGTTTGTCTGAAAACATTAACCACTTACATACTGGCTTAGCTGTGACTGAATGAATCCTTTATTGCTATGTAACTGATTCATTACAGATGTTGCCATGCTCAGAATTATCACTATACATGCACTTTGGCTGTAGCACAGAATGCATACCCCTATGAAACAGAACATGCACTCATCTCTTTCCTTCCAGTATAGAAATACCTGTTATATATTATTGGCATTAGAAATGTTATGTCATGGAGCAATCCATGGATAGGGAGACTTTGCAGACTTTATGGCAAGTCACAGTGTATCACTGATGATATTTTATCAGGACATGTTACTACATACACTTGTACATTTTGGCAATATGATTAGTGCTTACCTTTTTATGGAATTTTGGTGCTGTCATTGTGGTAATACTGTTTACCTTTATTGCATAGTGCTGTTTAGAGAAGATTTTGGACTTGTTTGTTTGAATTTGTTTGAATTTGCACTGTGTATGGGATGACAGTGCCTGTCTCTCTATTAGTAACTAGCTCGTTTCATAATACAGGTTTCCCACTGTTGTTCTACTGTGGTGTACAGGAACAGTATGTGAAAGATGTGAAATCCTGTGTGTGTGATGTTATTTTCTATAGCTATCTGTAGGGATGGCATCATGGTGCTCCCTTACTTTGCATATATATTTGTATATATAGCAGATATGCTGAGTAAGAATTCCACCAGATATCATTCAGTTGCATAGCTCTCAACTTCTTGGTATAAAAATTTGGACAAAAACAAAAATAATGAGGGGACAAAGCCTAAAAAATAGGGGCAAGTTATAAATACTGTTCTTACAAATTAGAAAGTTGCTAGAATGAAAGGTCTTATGTTACCGTGTATTTTCTTAAGAATATGAAGGCTGAAACTCAAGTGCTTGTCATTATTTAGGGAATTCAATTGTCATTGATTTGCCACAAAAATTCAGAAAACCACAAATTTTATGAGGAAAAAGCCAAAAATATGAGGCAAAAATCTGGACATTCTGTGAAAATCTGGACAGCTAAGAGATATGTTCAGCTGTAATGTTCATCTTGCTGTTGTTACGGATCTTTAAGTCATTTCTGGCTATACATTTCATTATCAGCTTCTGCTGCAACTTTACTGCAGCAACAGAAGCATATGATACAATGGGGCACTCATAGTACCAGCAAAGGGAGAAATGGAAGAAGAAAGGTAGAAGCTCAGAACAGAAAAGAAGGACATGTTTGCAGACAGGTGGACAGACCGCCTCAAGAAGAGAGCTTTGCTCAAATTCAACACACTTTCAATCCTCTCATTGCTGTGACATCTTACACATTATGGTGTGAGAGAAAAATAAGGCAATGACTACAAATTCAGTTAAAAAACGAAAAAGAACAACTGTGACACCCGCGCACTGGCCCAGCAATCAAGAAGCCTCAATCCTCACTACTAACACCAGAGAGGCCGTCTCATATAAGAGGAAAGGATAACAAATATACACAGTAAAGTACAATTCCCCTTAAGTGCACACAGAGATCTCAGTCAATCTGGGGCTGGTTACTCCCTTGCTCTCCAGATCCCTAATAAGACTCCCCATTGGCACAACTATAGGGTCCAGATCTCAGCCTAGCTGGCAAGCTAACCTGCAGTATCCTCTTTGTCCAACCAGTGCTTTGTGTCCATGTCCAAGTAGCTGACACACACACACACACATACACACACACACACACACACACACACACACACACACACACACACACACACACACACACACACACACACACATACTTTGAGATAAGTATTTATACAACTTCACAGACACTCCTGGGAAAGGCTGACACAGATTCTCCAGCTGTGCCCCTTTACCCAACCTATATGGTAGTAATTACTGCCACCACTAGATAATAATTATCAGCTACCCAAAAGCCCTTAAAAGGGTGTCCAATTATTACTGTGCAATATTATTATCCAATTGGTAAGTGTGACTAATCACTCAAGGCTTGTTAGAGTCGCCATGTACAATAAACTCTATAAATATGCAATGTATTCTAGAGCTTAACTTACTCTACACAAACCAGCCACAGGTAAAAGGTTTTTACAATATTTAATAATAAATACTAAAAACACAAGGCAATACTGCACAGCAGTGCTACTCAAGAGTTCAGAGATCACACAGAAACTTAAAATAATTCCATAGTATAGCTCTGACATAACAGAAAACACTTACCCCTAGATTTACGAAGCCCTTTATATCGTGCAGGATTAGTCTAAGAGCTATTTTTGGCAATATGGCCAATGTGTGATCCAGGAACAAGCTCCTGGGACGTGCACGTGAGCTCCTAGCCTAATCTTGAACAGCCCGAGCTCATATATGTAAATTACCCTCATTTGCAGGTTAAAACCATGCAGATGAGGGTAATTTGCAATCCAGGAAGCTGTCAGCTGTCAGTGCAGGACGAGTGCAGTCTGCAGAAATGTATTCTGTTAGTAACCGAGTACATTTCTGCAAACTACAAAATGGAACTATGACAGCTCAAAATAAAGGCTGTATATAATTTAAGAAGCATGCCAATGGCCAGGTATAAGGCCATTGGCATTGCAAACTGTTTCAAAACTAAAAAAATCAACTTTTATTTTTTTCGCCGATCTCAGCTGTTTAAGCATAAGGCAGCAGTGCACAAACGGGATCGGAGGGGATATAAAAAATAAGCTTATAATGAGCATTCTAACTAAAAGCAGTATTCTGCCATGCAAGTCAATGGCAGGCATAAGACAACCTGGCCAGTGAGTAATGGATGCTAAGGGGGGAGGCTCAGTGTGGGGCATGTAACTATGCATTAGTAGGCAATCTTATGCAAATGAGGCAAAGGACAGTGAATCCCAGATTTCCCCAGGGTATGAGGCAGGTCGCAAGAGTGTAAGAGTACAAATAGCTGGGTGCAAGACTAGGATGTAGGTGACAACATGGGGGGTGGGTGTCAGGCATACTGTAAGTGAATTGGAGACCTGTGGCTCGGGACTGCTCCTAGCTTAACAGAGCTAAGATAGAGGTATGTCCAAACTGCCTAGCACTCTTTACAAAGTGTAAGCAGGTGTGCACTGGGTTTTACAGGAAGAAAAAGGAAGGTAAACCAGGAAATAGCAGCTCTGTGCACATTTGAGCACTCTGCACAGCATGCACACAGGCTTAAACAGTGAGACAATGGGAAGGGAAAACAGCAGTAGAAAGGTAATCAAGGAGAATTAGCTTAGCTGACAGGTGAAACGTATCAGAAACAGCCAATTACACAGGCAGCAGCCCAGCCCAGAACACCACTATAAACAATGCAAACACCTTTCCCCCTTGTTTTTCCCAAAGCCTCTGCACCACCGGTGTATACAGATGGGGAAATTTTACAAAACGAAAGCAAGAGAAAAAATGTCAGGGGCTGCTTTTGCTATCGTAAACTAGCATGTGCAAGAGACTGAGGGTGGTGAGGATGTGAATGCTGCTGAGCAACCCATAGTGAGGAGATGGAGAAGAGTGTACAGACCCAGGGTAACCTACCAAGAGCTAAATGAGCTGGAGATAGTGGAGCGCTATAGGGTGGACAGGGACTTCCTACAGCAAATTGTTGAGCTGTGCCGGCCACGCCTCACACACAGAACTAACAGACGGGAACCCATCCCAGAGAATACCAAGGTATGTGTAGGCCTAAGAATACTAGCTACAGGTACCTTCCAAAGGCCAACTGGGGATGTGATGGGGATTTCACAGGCATCCGCATTCAGGGTACTCCACCAGCTCCTGGATGCCATGTCAGCACATGTTAGTGAGCACTTATATTTCCCCATCAACTGTGAGGCGTTGGCCAGAAATATGCATCTCTTCCATCAAATAGCAGAATACGCTGAGGTATTGGGTGCAATAGACTGCATGCACATATGTATTAAAGCCCCACCAGGTGAGCTGGGTAGGGTCTACATCAACCGAAAGGGCTTCCCCTCCATCAACTGCCAGGTCGTGGACAATGCCCAGGGTATAATAATGAATGTGTGTGCTCACTGCCCTGGAAGCTACCACGATTCCTGGCATCTGACGCAGTTGTACCAGGCATTTGCCAGTGGGGACATCCCACTCTGTCACCTAGTGGGGGATGCTGGATATGCACCCGTCAGAAATGCAAACACACCCAAACAAGAATTCCATAATAAGGTACATGCACAAACACAAATCATAATTGAGCATGTGTTTGGGATGCTCAAGTCATGGTTCCGGTGACTGGACACATCCGGTTGAGCCTTGCAGTACTCACCAACTGCATGAACCAAATTGTCCTTGTATGTGCCATGCTACACAATATGATCCTGCAGAAACAGCTGCAGCAGGAACAGCATGGGGCAGGGCCAAACAGCCCCCCACCAGTGCCAAGGCATGCACAGGTGCAGAGTGACTCAGAGGAGGAACATCCTGAGCCTGTCCCAGTAGGCAGAAGAAGGCGTGCCCAGTATGCCCTGGCCTTGGCAAAAAGGCAACACATAGCACATGCACTGACACAGTAGGGACCCAGGTAATGACACCTCTCTCCGACTTGCACATACAGTGAAAGGGATGCCAAACATGACACTACCTGTGTTCAACCATGTATAGGGAGTGTACTATGTGCATCTAACATAGGCAGCCCTGCAGCACCACCCTCAATACTGGGACACCCACAAGATAAGTGACTCACACATGCCAGTTGGGGAGCACATACCCAACAACAGTCACAGCCAGCAGGATAGGTGTAGACAAACAAATGCTGTAGTATGGCCTCTGAATGAGCCCTATGGGTAACCCCTCCCCCAGGCCTACACAGACAGACTACAGCAGGCCAGGCAGTTGGATGTAAGTTGTGAAGGCTAGGAAGTCAGAAACTAATATGTAGGTGGTTAAAGCTAAGATCTGTAGTACACCGGTATGCCTCTAGCCAGCACAATAGGTAAGACTACAGACTGAAATGGTGTACCTGACATACCAGTACAGTCTTAGCAAATGTGTAAAAGTGTCAGGTGTGCCCCACCATCCTACGTACACTTATAGTAACAGTCAGGTGTGCCCCCACCCCTGTGTAGAAATGTAGAAACAGTCAGGTGCCCCCCCCCCCGTTATGCAGAAATGTAGCAACAGTCAATGCCAAATGACCAATGTATACCCTGCAGACACAGCATGCTACCTGTGGGTGTACAACACAAAGGTCAGCACTGCAGTACAAACTGCCTGGACTTGATCCACACATGCAATATAGATGGCCATACTAGGCATGCTCACACACTTAGAGGAATGAAGGCAATGTCAATCAACAACATACTGAAAGGTCATACTGGGCATGCTCACACACTTAAATACATGAAGGCCATGTCTGCAAACACCAGTGGACCAGACATATCTGGCAGTTGCAGTTCTTATTGCAGACACTTGTCAGTATGCACTACTCCTGCCTTGCACACACAGTGGATAGGAATACAGACATATATGTAATGACAACATACTATAATAAACCAAAGGTAGATGGACATATATGTGTGGAAGAGGGTGACTGTGACAAGGAGCCAAATGGGCCTGTCCCACCCAGCACACAGCCAAAGGGCCTCAAACACATGTGGTGCAGGTGTCACTCACTGCAGATACTAGCCACCAGTATCTGGAAGCATGACAGACTATGTGTTGCACATGCCAGCTGTGCAACATGATTGTACAAGGAAGTAGTCACCTAGTAGCTGTATACACGTACCTGTGGCATATGACCCCTGTGTGTGCCTGCATGTGGCATGGCAACCCCTACAAGAATGAGTTACGGCCCATGCACACACTGCCCTCTTCATAGCAGTATCATGACAAGCCTACTGAGGTCATCCATTGTGAAATATACTTTTGGGAGAGCTGTAGCTCAGAAATCCCCATGGCGTGTTCCATAACTGTGTGCTGCTGTAGTGATAAACTAGTTAGGGAGTAATTCTAACCCCAGACTTGCCAACTGTGTGAGTGTGTGTTTGTGTGCGTGTCTCTCTGTCTCTGACTGTGTAGAGGGAAATGCTTTTTAGGCTACTCCCACTCCGTACAATTCATATACACAACTTTGGCAAGGCTGCTGATGTCACTCACCTAGAAATGCACCTCTGGAAAAACTATGGCCCAATAATCTCTGTAGTGCATCCTGTAACTGCATACTGCTGTAGTGTGATAAAGTAGTTAGGTAGGCATTCTAACCCCAGACCTGACTACTGTCCGTGTGTCTGACTGAGAAGAGAGCAATGCTTTTTAGGCTACTCACACACTGTACAATTCATATCATCAACTTTGCCAAGGATGCTGATGTCACTCACCTAGCAATGCACCTCTTGGAAAATCATAGCCCAGTAATCTCTGTAGTGCATTCTGTAACTGCATACTGCTGTAGTGTGAGAAAGTAGTTAGGTAGGTGTTCTAACCCCAGACCTGGCAACTGTGTGTGTTTGTGTGTGAATCTGTATGTGTCTGACTGAGTAGAGAACAATGCTTTTTAAGCTACTCACACTCCATTCAATTCACATACTCAGCATTGGCAAGGCTGCTGACATCACTCACCGAGCAATACACCTCTGGGAAAGTCACAGCACAGTAACCTCCATAGCGTACTGCTGGAGTGTGATAAAGTAGTTAGGTAGACATTCTAACCCCAGACCTGCCAACTGTGTGTGTGTGTGTGTGTGTGTGTGTGTGTGTGTGTGTGTGTGTGTGTGTGTGTGTGTGTGTACGAATCTGTGTATGTGTTTGTCTGAGTGATTAATGCTTTTTAGGCCACTCACACTCCTTACAATTTATATACTCAAGTTTGGCAAGGCTGCTGATGTCACTCACCTAGAAATACAACTCTGGGAAAATAATGGCCTAGTAATCTCTGTAGTGCGTCCTGTAACTGCGTACTGCTGTAGTTTGCTAAAGTAGTTAGGTAGGTGTTCTAACCCCTGACTTAGCAATTGTGTGTGTGAGTCTGTGTGTCTGTCTCTGACAGTGTAGTGTAATTTAAAACTGTGGTAGGGTTCCATCTTCACCCATGGTAGTTCTGGATGTTTTATGTGTGTTTCAATGTCTGTGTATGGAGCAATGCATCACAGGCTACTCACTCGCAGTACATTTCAAATGCCCTACTTTGCCAAACCTGCTGATGTCATTCATTGTGAAATACAACTTTGGGGAAGCAGTTCTTTATTAATCTCTGTGGTGTGACCTATAACTGTGCGACATAGATCTTGTCAGGGGTTCTATACTCACACATGTCAGTTGTGGATGTTTAGTGAGTGTCTCACTGTCTGTGTAGGGAGTAATTCATTTTAGGCTAGTCACTCGCAGTACAGTTGAAATTCCCAACTTTGGTAATCCTGCTGTGTAGTGATGTAGTTTAATAAACTAGCTAGGTAGGGGTTATACTCCCACATATGACAGGTGTGTGTGTGTGTTTGTAACTCGTATCATGTGTAGAGGTGAGTCTGTGACACCTGTGGGCAATGTAGATGGTGTTTTGATAATTTCTTTTATGGTGGCCCTACTATATATCACAATGTCAGCTGTACAGGAATAACAGATGTAAATTAGCTGGGAGGCTGGGGTGCAAAGTCATACCCATATATGTGACATCAAGGCCAGGAAATCCAAGTGTGCAACCCCACTATTACCTAGAGCACACACTCAACCCATGTGTCATACGCACACACATGCCTAGGCAACAGCCAATATGTGGGTAGTACACTGCATATTGGCCACTGATAGTAACTATGCAGTGATAGCAGTGGGCTACAGAGGGCATATCACCCTGCCCATCTGTCCAATATGCACATCCATGCAGATAGTGCACCTCAACCAAGTTCCCCAATGGACACCTGCACCACATGTGGTGCCTTCACATGTGACTCACAATGGACATACCATGCCTGACATCATGCACTGTATGGACAGATGACACTGACATCAGGGAATGCTGTTGGCATGCCATCAATGTAGGTGAAGGGTAGACCTGCTGCCCATTACCAGTTCCTGCCACAGGTGGGCAAGACTGGCACATCTGATGATAATCTGTGTTCACAACATGGGCCAGACACCCCAGGTACAGTTCCACATGTCACTGTACGTGTATGTGGGAGGTGTGCACATCCCAGACACCATCCATGTCATGGACTAAGGAACATATACATGGCATGTGGTGTACAGCATTGGCCAGACACAATAGTCACCCTGGTGACTGGATGGGGAATGCAATACCCACCTGTGTGGGCAAATGCAGTAACTACAGGCCTGAGCCACAATGCAGACCATTGTCATGTGGCCTGATGCCAAGGTATACCCATTGCCTACCCTTGTACAGCCTGCTGGCACAGTTGACCACCACACACCCATGTAGACATGCACCCATGCATGTCAGAACTAGCACCCTGTGTGTTTGTGGGTGTGTGTTGTATGGTGCATATGTCCACATCCATACTCACTACAACCCCCCAGGGCATACTGATGCATGCTGTCTGATTTTTGACATCTCCTCATACTCTTTGACCATGCGGCCTCTGTATGACCCATGTGGTGCATGTGATAACTGCACATTGATGTGTTGTGGCAATCCCACTAGTGATGAGTTGCACTCCTAGCCCTGCCAAGTGTGTCAATGTGTGTGCATCCCTGTGTGAGTGTGCCTGTGTTGACGCTGGCACCTGTTCATGCAGACAGGCATGTGTACGACACCTACCGTATATCTACCGTATCCCTGTTGCAGATGTCACTCACCCTCACATATATGTTCTGAGTACCCCACATCAGGTAACCCATGTGGCACATAACTGCATTCAACTTTGATAACACTACATAGTTGTCATGGGTTTGATACCCTGTGCTGGCTGGTGTGTGACACAAACATGCTTCAGTTTTACACACCCACCCCTCTCTGACATGTATCTGCCTCTGTCTGCCTCCCCCACTCCCTCTCTGGTGGATGTGGAGACCCACACCTGCCTTGCTTAGGCAGCAGCATGTGTATTTTACGTGATGCTCATGATCAGCTGATGGCCTCTGCACGAATTGCAGCCCTACCATAGCTGATTGCATGTGGAACAGCTGTGGTAACAATCCCATAGCCAATTGCATGGAAACACACTCAAATACCTAGGAACATCATGGGGGTGTTGGGCCTTTCCAGTCACTGTGAGCATAAATTAGATCTGTTCTTTGGCAAACAGCATCTCAGATAGATTGAGGATTTACCTCTAGCAACATACACTGTGGAAAGAGGGCAACAAACAGGAGGGGATGTACCTGACCTGACTACAGACTGTAAGTGCTGCTATACTGCATTTGGAATAATGTTGGTTTAACAGTGTTTGTCTGGATATGCCTGTCATACATGTCACAATACCTCCCATGTCAGTTCCATGTATATGAGGAATCCCCATCTGCAGGGTCATCTGCAGACTGGGCAGTGTTGTGCCTATGGTTTCATGTGTTAGCCACAGTGCATCTATCTGTGGAATGCAGAAAGTAGTGTGAGGATTGTAGTCTGTAGATGGTGAAGGCCGTGACAGTTACTGACTTCATATCCCTCATAGGACATATGTTGCAACAAACCCCATTACAATGGAAAATATATGAGGTTATCACAACAACATGTCAATACTGGCCTTGTATATATGCTGTCAGCCACACCTCTGTCAACCTTTGTACATATGGCATGTATGAAGTGGTGCATACATGCTGTACACCATAAATACTGTCATCATATCTGATAACAAACCAGTGCTATATCAGATTGTTACACATGTCATGTACAGTAGGGGTTATATTTCATGACATAAGCTGGACATTTTGTGGATGTTTGTACAGTACTGAGGTCTGTGTAGTGATGGTGAATGTCAGCAGAGTGTGTGTATTGTTAATATGTACTTTAGCTTGTGTACAGACTGTGGTAGATGTCATTGTTCTAGCTCCCTTCTATCAGATGTTACATGCTGCCCCACTGTATGGTACCATTTTGCCATACATGTTTGTAGGACCATACACACACATGTCCTATACCACAGACAGCCATCAGACCAAATTGTGTAGCAGCCCAGTATATGTACTTGGCTGCTACACATATGAGGATGGTGTAGAACAGATAGTCCATATACTGTAACATTATGCTAGCTTACCATATGTGGCTGTGGCTGTGTTCACATTGGTTGTGGTTATGCACTGTTACACAGGTGATCTTACCCTGTGCTGTGACATGGCTGTTGAGCCTGCTATATATGAAGGTACATGTGCATGCCCCCATACGAGAGGTAAGCCAGTGTTGGGTCAGTCTGCCTGTAGCCTGCACAGTGCATTATTACATGCCTAGCAGCTTAATTTACTTAACTAGTGGGATGTTATGTACAGATACTTGCCAGATGTACTGCTGCTGGGCCTCCCTTAAACGTCATGTATGTCAGACAGAGCAGTGGGATGCTGTACAGATGTATGTCAATATCTAGTGGGTAGTATGTATCCATGGCACCCCTGTACCAGCAATCATTATGTGTCAGGCCAGACAGGAGTGTGTGAATCCAACACCTATGGTGCCAAATGTATACCAGCCATTATGTGTTATACCCATCTACATGGCTGTCTACATCCATATTGTCAGGCCTGGTACACATGTGGTGCACTAAACGGATTATGTGTATACCTCTGGACTGTACAGGGTGTGTCCGAAGTTCCACATATAGTGGCCAATATCTCTGTTGCACTCCACAGGGGCATTACATGCTTGTGGCGGTACTTTACAATGATTTCCTTAGGATGTCTGTCTTTAGCCAGTGGCACACATGTTATAAGCAGATGTCAGCATCCACACACACCATGTCTGTGAAGACAATCCCAATGACAGTAGCAACAGTCTAGTAATATACCTACTATACATACCTGTCATCCCCTTGCACTACGACTTTGGGACTGTAGTGGCTGGGGTACGGCTACACTCCATGTCCAGGACATATGGTGGAAATATATGTACATATACTTATCCAGATAGCCATATATATATAATTACACATGTGAACTACATTCAATTACCACTGTCATGACAACCACTCACTATAAATCCCTACAGCATGTGGGTGTGGTCCCTTTATATTTCCTGTGTAATGGACATCCTTCCTGTGTGTGGGCATCAGTGACACAGACAGCAGGTAGCAATACCGCTTACAGGAGAACCTGCACACTCAGAGTAACCACATATTTGTAGGAGGGTCAGGAACTACAGACAGACTGCGAGTAGAGTTGTGTTATGCTTTGCATAGTACTGGTGTTACAGTGTGTGTGTGTGTGTGTGTGTGTGTGTGTGTGTGTGTGTGTGTGTGTGTGTGTGTGTGTGTGTGTGTGTGTGTGTGTGTGTGTGTGTCTATATATATACTAGTGTACCTTGAAATGCAGTCTGTCTGCCTAGCTCACTACTGAGGGCCTATCCTCTTGCTGGGCAGAGGTATGCCTATCATGTGTTGTCCATCCACCACACATGTCTTGTGTCAGATATTACACTGGCAGTGTGTGTGTTGCATTCTATCAGTACATGGCTACATCCATTTGTATTTCTAACCTCAATTCCCTGTCTAAGGGTATGTTTCAGACTATCCTGTAACACCAGCACCTTGCTTAGTGTATGGCAACAGTGTTCCACATATGTGCCTGTGTTCCAGCCTCTGTCCTCCATCTACATACCAAGCTTTGCATATATGTCATGCTGCCAGGGGTTGTTCTGCAGTGGGCTGTGAGTATATCACACTGCCATTGCTGCCATTAATCCACTGCTGTTGTATCCCCCACACATACAGTGGGGTTGGGGCCATATATGTGTGGGCATCACCTACACAACACATGTGTGCCGTTATGCACTGCAGAGGCCAGTGTATGTAACAGTGGTATATGGGCCTGTATTATTGAGTCTAGGTGGGGAGCACCATAAATGACCTAGGCTGTTATAAATGTGGGGGTATCAAGGGTGAGCTGCCACAATGTATCTGGATGTACAGTACCGTATACTCCACCTATATTGACATTAATTACATGACTTGGGGTACTGCAAGCCTATTGCCTCCTGCCACACAGACTGTTCTGTGCATTATGCCTTGTTATGTACAGGTTACAACCCATTTGATCACAAAACGTCTTCACTTCCTACAGAGTTTGTACAGAGTGTAGATAGAGGCTGCCAAACTACACACATGCAGTACATACTGTTGATTGTGTGGTACCCTGTGGTCCAGTCTGTCTGCACTATTTTACATTCTTAAGGGCTTGGCCTGTACAGCAACAGTTGTGAACCTTTCCAGACTACTGTATTAGTGTAACTGTTTCACAGTTGCAGTACTCTGTTTATATGGTTGTCAGTATCTGAACAGCTATATGACATGGCATATAGAACTGTTATAGTACACAATTAAAGGATTCCTAATTCTGCAAACCTGTGTGTGGTGTCTTTCCAATGACCTTTCTATGGGTATATGTTGCAGGCAATGGTTGACATTAGTATGTGTCGCCCATACAGTGTCCAGTTGTTCAGGTGTTAACTGTAGGCATAGTGACTGTTCCGTATTGTGTGCACCTTCTACATATGTATCTTACTGTACATATATCTGCGTGTGTATGTGTAGTCACATGTATATATATATATATATATATATATATATATATATATATATATCTGTATCTGCATATCTGGTCTATGTATCTGTATCCTGCGGATCTTGATGGCTGTCCTATGGGAGGCAGACTGTACTTGGTATTGTATTGCAGGGTGCATGTGTTTGGCTGTGGAGGGGATACCTATTCGTACAAAACATATAGTGTGTGGGGCATCTCAATCTTATTAACAGTGCATGTGGACATAGGTGTATTTGTTAATCTGCAAATGCTATCTACAGATGTATGTCCATATACATACATATATATATATATATATATATATATATATATATATATATATTTATATATATATATATATATATATACATATATATGTATATATAAATATATATATATCTATATATATATATATATATATATATATATATATATATATATATATATATATATATATATATATATATATCTACTAACAGATATATAGCTATATGTGCATAGATACTGATATACATGTATATAGAGTTAGTAAAACAAAATGTATATTTATATATACATATATGGATATGCTGTATCTGTTAAGGTTGTAATATAGTTGCAAATACAGACATCTAGATGTTGGTATACATTCTCTGTACTGTTGCATAACAGGAGTGGTTGATATGTTTCTGAAACATTAAATATCTGTGTATCTGTCATGACATAGTGGTACATCAATTTATCTATGATGTGCAGGGTCCTTGGTTTGAGCCTTGCCAGAGCTGTTTATTTTTATTGCTGGGCAGAACACGACCCATTGGATACAGTGTGATTAAGGCACTTTAAAGCTGTTGTAAGCAGGTTTGCGTGGGTTTGTGCGGAGCTAAGCACTCCCTACATAGGTTAAGCAATTTAGAAGATAACTAAGTGTATGAAAATGTAACTGGAGGTTAGCAGTGCTTACCGTTGCACAAACCCACTTACAACTGCTTTAAAGTGCCTTAATTATGCTGTATCCAAGGGGGTGTGTTCTGCCCAGTAACAAAATAAACAGCTCCTGTAAGGCTCAAAACCAGGAACCTGCATACCATACACAAAGTGATTTACCACTAAGCCATGGCAGATATGCATAACCATGATGTTTTCATAAAGATATCATCCAGCCCAGATATACAACACTACAGGGAATGTATTCCACCAAGTAGATGTATTTGTGTGTATAAATATGTATATATATATATATATATATATATATATATATATATATATATATATATTCAACTTTAAATGGATGTAACATATCTATATATGTAGATATAGCTATACAAACATATATATATATATATATATATATATATATATATATATATATGCCAATAAATACATATATACATAGATATGCAGACATCTATAGATATATATGCATGCATCCATATGTCCGCATATATACAGCACTAGGAAAGCATATATGTCAGCATATATATAGCTCACCTTTCAAAGGGAGAAATCCATGTGTCTGAAAGCTGGAAGGACAAAAGTATGTTCTCAACATTGCACAATCTTGCAATAAATGCACTGAATGTGCAATGAGCGAATGTCACTATGCATTCGCTCATTGCAGATTTGACAATTTGGGTGCGGATGGCATTATAGTGGGGATGGGGAATATTTGCCTATCTCCACTGTAGTGCGAACTCAGAGTTAGTATATCACAATAGGGGGATTGTGGGGGGCCCAGCACCCCAGATAGGGGGTGCAGGCGGGCATGCCCCCCTGCATTACGATATGTATTCCAACTTGCAGTTCGAGAGTCAGTGAAGGTGCCTTTAGAACTGCTGTGTTTTGAACTGTGGTGCAGTAAAAAATGATGGATTTGTCCGTTTGGCTTGCAGAAAGGGCCATTCAAAGAAATGATTGCCTCCCTTTCAAAGGTGAACACAAATATATATATATATATATATATATATATATATATATATATATATATATATATATATATATAAATATATAGGTATATATATGGACATACATCTGTCGATGAAACTGGGAATGTAACCACAACATATATGTCCACATGCACCACTGATGGGTTTGAGAGACCCAAACAACATACATCTGGCATGGATAGGTATCCCCCCCTCCAGCCAAACACGTCTGGTCTGCAATACACTACCAATCTTAGCAGATCCCATAACCAGGACCCTACACAACAAGGGGAGTACATGTTAACAGTATTCCATCCCACCTGTCAGATGTCAAGCTGGCATTACTAACATATCATGCAGTACAGTCAAGTGACGTGTAATGCTTGGGGGGAACCCCCCTGGGCAGGCGCAGGAAGTAGCTGGGATCCCTCATATGATCCAATAGGCCTACACCTGGCAATGGATTCACCAATGTTGGCAAAGATGACCACAAATCCACCATGTCAGCTGGAAACTACCACCCAGTAGCCTGATGACCCTGGTCTGCAGGAACATGGAACATATCAACAATGAACCCATGGCCAATGTCACTGGTAATCTTAACACATAGGACTCCACCAATGTTGGACTTGTCAAAGATAGAGAATACAACGTGAACCTGGTATACCACCTTTACGCAATCATGACAGGTGTAGATGAGGGTTAGGAGGTGCACAATGCTGGCAGGCTTTTGTACACCATCTCACATGTAGGAGTGTGTGTGTAGTTGTTAAGGGATCTACCTCCATTCACAGAATATGTTTCCACCAGGACTGCTTGCCAAATGCCAACATTCCACAGGTGCCATCCTGTGGACATACAGTCCTTCACAGGTCATATATGTGTTAATGCCCTCCTCCACACTGTAGAGGTGTGCAGCACTACTGGGGTTGCTATAACTCACTGGGTGTGGCTGTTGTGGTCACATCTGCCATTATTGCAGTTACTGTTGCGTCTATCCCCCCACATAGCTGTCTGTAATACTGTACAGTGTATGTAATCAGATTGTTAGTTGTTTACACCATTCATAGTAGTTGAGCACCTCACACCACCGGCATTGGCACACACGTGTTACTAAAGTGAGGATCGCAGTAGAGTGGGGAGAGGGACATACAGCCTGCTGTTAGCATGTTCAATGTCATCCACATTGCAGACTGCATATATAGCAATGTGTGATTGTGCCTATCCTGTCTTGGTGGGATTACATGTGCAACAGATGTGTTACCTGCAAGGGGACATACCTCCATTTATACAGTCTTGTACCTGTACAATATCCAAACCAAAGGCTCTGTGTGTTGTACCCAGCCATGGCATGTGTACCACCCACTACACTTACTGGTGTCCACTGTAAAAGGCCTTATGATACCACTACACCCATCAGCAATGTGGCACATGGACAAACACAACACAATCAGAATAGATAATGGTGACAACAATACAACATTGTTAATTACAGCTATGATGCATCATGGCTGCACAGCTACAGCTTCCAAGATATTAGCATTTCACTTTACTGCTGACAATATGCTGCTCATCATTCCATTGCTACACTGTTGTACAGTCACCCTGTACATCAACACCATGTTAGCCTGCCCCTGCATCAATGTTATGGATGTCAGGGAGTGGCACAGGTATCAACATATGCACAGGGTGTGTTGTTGGTTTGCCAGAGGCCTAGGCTGAGCCATACAATCGACAACATGTGTGTGTGTGTGTGTGGGGGGGGCTGAGTACTGTTATGGGCCACTGGTGATGTGTGTGCAGGTACGCGGTTGCCCTAAGTTTGTTGTTTATGTCTGTGTGTCTGCATGCACACAGTTCTTCCATGAGGCTGCCCTATACAGGGAATTGTGAGAAAGATGCAGACTGTAACTGGCAGGGTTTGTGGTTCACCATCTCCGGCCACGGTCATGGAACCTGTGCCTGGCAGGGGTGCTACAGGGAGTATCGGGTACAAAGCCAGATCGAGTATTGTCTCCCAAGGTTGACAGATGTCCAGTGGATCCAGGTCCGTCCTGGTACTGATCAGGGCCATGTGCATGTGGTCTGCTATGAATGTCTGTGGACAGCACCCCCCCACAGTTCTAAGGTTGGTACTGCCACTATA
Organism: Protopterus annectens; assembly: GCF_019279795.1. NCBI lineage: Eukaryota > Metazoa > Chordata > Ceratodontiformes > Protopteridae > Protopterus > Protopterus annectens. The sequence goes on from NC_056731.1 coordinate 78,407,238, forward strand.
GGAGCGGCTGTGACTGGTGGGATATCCACGGTAACCTCCAGCAGCTGGTGTTTCTGGCATACGTCCACATGGCCGTCGCAACCATCCTGCCCTGTCCTGATGCATGGACATGACATTGTGGATGAGATCCAATGTCTCACCCCACCATCTATCCATGACCTTGGTGTAATTACGGATGGCACCTGCTAGGTCACAGATGCTGTCAGTTACAGAGATGTGATTTGCCCTCTGCACCCTTAGACACTGCCTGGTGTACAGTTCCATTCATGCCGGTGCCTCCATGACAGCCTGGAATATATGTGTGGTTGATATAGATGTGGCATGTCTGCCAGGGGCATGATGACCAGCAGTGCTCCGTCGATCACCCCTGAACATCTGTCTATGTGATACCTCACCAGATATCTGGCTGTGGCTGCTGTGTCCTGACACATGCACCATAGATACCACACTGTCCTGGCCAATGGCAACCGTAGACTGTCCCTCAGCTAACGCCAATTGTGATGAGGTATGTAGAGACAGTGTGACTGTGTGCGTGGATGGGGTGGATACATGTGGGATGTCAATTGCTGGCCCAGTGGCAGCCCCTAATGACCCTTCCTGTGCCTCAACACACCTATCCTCATGGTCACTGTCTGTATCAGTGACATCAGTTTCCCTGCGGGGTGACCCAGCCCCACCTCGCCACCTGTGAGGGGAAAACAGGGAACAGACTGTAAGACCTGTACATCACCACTAAACAGTACACACACACACACACACACACACACACACACACACACACACACACACACACACACTCACACACACACACACACACACACACACGCACACACACAGACATGGCCACATACACAGACATACACGCATGCAATCGACATACATGACAACTCATACACTCCACCAGGCAGCACCTACAGACAGCTCCTGCACCCCTATAGCACACACAATAGCAGGTGATGGTGCAGTACAGTATCACACACAAACCTGTAATTACACATGTCAGCATGCAGGACATGTGGCACTCAACAGCATGCAGTGCAACTGTAGTCCATCCCCATTACCAACATTATACATTGCTGTGATGCATGGCTTCTGTCAGTAGGTGATGGCCCTCCCCCTGGAACTCACTGCACCCATGTCCACAGTATTTGCTCTGCATCTGTTCAGCACCCTGGCATGTACTGTGTACCATACCTCACATGTGTACACACCACTGCAGGATGTGTATCTGTGTGTCAGTTGTGACTTTGCTGCTGCTCACAGCCTCTGTGTGTTTCTGGATTACATGTGGACACGTGTTTAGTGAATGCTTGATGTGTATTCAAAGATGTCATCATCAGTGGTGCATGTATGAGTGACAGACTATCATTAGACCAACCAAAGAACAAATATACTGTACCTATGGTGAGTGCAGCAACAATTATTGACCATTATTGAGTCCTGGCAGATGTTGCCTGTGGTACACATAAGTTCATAGGTGAGTACTGGTCTATTGGTCCTGGGGCCTACATAAGCCTAGCCACAAGGGTTCCCAGCCATGCACCACCCACTAATGTTATTCCCCTTTGCCCCTGTCAGGCTGTGTCACAGACATACTACCCAGGGTGAATTCCCCATTTCCCATCCAGTTGTCAAGTGTTTTTGTAAAGAAGGCCAATGAGCAGCATTGCCTGGCATGTATGGGTAGTCCATTCCAGAGTGTCGGAATTCCCCAGGACATGGCCCTATCCCACCAGTATTTTCTGAGTAATGTGTTGATGAGGTTTAGGACCCTGGATCATGTGTTTGCAGAGGGAGTGGGATGTCTTTATGTGTAGCATGTTCAACTGCTCTGTGTATGACATAGCTGTGCATGTTGGGAAGATGTCAGCTGTGCCTGGGCAATGTGTGTTGCATGTATTTGAGGCTGGTAATCCTATTAGTGAGGTGTGTGCTCTGTCAGTGCACATGTACAGCATGCATTATGGGTAGGTGTGATAGATGTGTACATGGCCTACAACTTAGCTATGACATGCACAGTGAATTGCCAAGCATAACCTTAAACCATACACAGCGATTAACATTGCTTAAGAGTTAATTAGCACTAAATGTGCCATCTGGCAATGATTTATTCTCCCTTACAGGTTATATATGTGTCTGGTATCCATGATTCATGTGTACATACACTGTATGGGGACCTGGGGACTTTTACACTTTATTATAATAACACCTCAAATCTATGCTTACTGCAGTAATCCAGTTCACATATTTATGTTCTGTGGCAGGTTATACAACATCACACTGTGCACATATTCAGTTCACATGTTTGTTTTGATATTCCTGTGGTGAGGATTAGTTTGCTGATACCTCATTCATATCTATTGCTATGATGGCTTAGCTGTTAACTTCTGTGACTATAGTGTGTAGGGTCTTGAGGTTGAGCCTTGCAGAGGCAGTTTATTTTGTTGCTGGGCAGAACATGGGCCATTGAATACAGAGTGATTAAGGCACTTTAAATCAATTGTAAGTGGGTTTGCGTGATGGTAAGCACCTCTGGTTACAGTTTCTACCACTCAGTTAGCTTCTAGTTTGCTTAATCTGTGTAGCAATGCTTACCCCGCGCAAACACACTTAAACACGCTTACTAGTGCTTATATATGCTTACTACTGCTTATTTCTTTTTAAACCTGCTTATAAGTGCTTTATTCATTATGACACTGAGACTTCACATGTGCATTTAATGCAGTACTCCAGTTCACATTTAAATGTTATTATGTAGGTTATACTCAAAAAGATGTAAAAATATGTTCATATACAGATTTCACATGGAAAATTATATGTGATGCAGTGGGACTTGAACTGGGAATGCCTGTTCGTTAGGCAGGTGCTCTAATCACTATACTATTGCTGTGCTGTCGCATTTGCATGTATATTCCTTGTTATCCTCTTCAGCCTTTTCAGCTGCTTTAACCATAGCTAAGTGATAGGCACACCCGCGCACCTACAGTTAGCTGTACTCGGGGTTTTAAAAAAATAAAATAAAAGGGTCTCTTCTGTTTATTTAAATGTACTGTTGCTGTTGAACACATGGGGACTGTTGATGGGGATATGTGGACACCTATGAGCAGTCTCACTCATTTATTTACACTTTCTTCTATTCTACTTTGCAGGGACGTATTTATTCTGAGAGCTCTGCTCTCAAACACACCCCCTGCACTCGTCCACACTCTGTAAGATTTGGAGCTCAGGCAGCTTGCCATCATTAATATGCATGGTGCACTGCCATCCTTCCCTTAAACTGCTGCTTCCGTGCAGGACTAGATTAGTCCTGCATGGAAGTTTAGTAAATCTGGGGGACAGTCTAATCTTTATAGTCCTCCTAGCTATTTTTACAAGAAAACATACTTCTAAAATAACTTACTTAAGACAACAGGCATTGCTGTAGGTTAGATGTCCAAGATCAAAATGCTTAATAAATTCTGGTTTTCACTGTTTAAATTGGAACTGCAGTTCTGAGAAAATATTACATCATTTGTTTACTCTTTCCTGGTTCCCAGGCCACACAGAATGGCATTTACATTCTTTTACACTTAGAGCAATAAAGGACATTCCATATGTAAGTTCTGGTCATTAACGTTAGCCTTAAAACAATAGACAGGATGCTTACTCCAGACTTATCGACTCCAAATTCTAACTTCAAAGGAATAGACATAAAGTAATTTTAATTTCAAAGGACCAATAAGAAATGCTTGACTTAGTTTTCCTTACAGCAGATGGCAATGTTGCCACATTGTTGAAACAGCATTTCTTTACATTTAAGACACAAGCCTGTATTACATTTATATTTACAAATGCGAGAATTATGTATCAAATTCTATTTGACTAGGCTGACAGCCTTGCCCTTTCTCTACCAGTCTTCACATTTCTTCACCCATCTCTACCCAACCTTCACATCTCTTCCCCCTGGAGAACTCAAGCTAGTTTTTCAAGTGACCCTTGATAAATGCTGCTTGAGAGGGTTAGGTCTATCTGAGTGTACCTCACCCCATTCCCTGTCTTGCGAGCCCATCTGCATTGGCATTGCTAATCCCACTGCGGTGCTGCACTGACATATTATATGCTTGCAACCCCAGGCTCCATCTTAGCAACTTCCATACAGATAAGGCTGAAGTTTCTGCAGTGCCCACACTATGGCTAGACATTCCTTTTCTACAGCTGCATAGCATTCCTCCATGGGTTGGAGCCTATGACTGAGATAAACCACTGGGTGCTCTTCTCCCTCTGAAGAAATCTGGCTGAGTACAGCCCCCATCGCATAGTTCAAAGCATCCACTTGCACAACAAATGCTTTGCTGTAATCTGGACTGGCTAACACAGAAGGTCCTCCCAAAGCTTCTTTAAGATTCTGAAATGCCTGCTCACATGCTGGGGTCCACACTACCTTATCTGGCCTGTTCTTCCTTGTCAAGTCTGTGAGGGAAGCAACTATGGTACTATAACTAGGGACAAACTTTCTGTAGTACCCTGCTGTCCATAAGAATGCCCTCACCTGCTTTTTAGTAACAGGTGCAGGCCATGCCTGAATGGCTTCTACATTGGCAGGTATCTTACCACTCCCCACTATATGTCCTAGGTAGGACACCTCTGTCATACCCACTTGACATTTGCTTGGCTTAATGGTCAATTCTGCCCTCTGTAGTCTGCCCAGCACCTCCCTGACATGCTGAAGGTGCTCTGGCCAGGAATGGCTGTAGATGGCAATATCATCCAAGTAAGCAAGGGCAAACCCTCCTGCTCCTAATAGGATATTATCCACCAGACTTGGGAAAGTTGCTGGGGCATTCTTCATCCCAAAGGGCATCTTTGCAAACTTATACATGCCAAAAAGAGTCACATAGGCTGACATCTCTCTAGCACTGGGAGTCAAGGGCACCTGCCAGTAACCCTTTGTAAGATCAATGGTTGTAAGATATTTAGCCCCACCCAGCTGCCTAGGGCCTTATCTGTCCTAGGCATGGGGTAAGCGTCTGACTCTGATTGACTATTTAATTTCCTGTAGTCCACACAGAACCTGGTGCTGCCATCCTTCTTTGGCACCAGCACCACTGGGGAGGCCCAGGGACTGTTAGACTCTTGAATCACCCCTAGTTCCAACATCTCCTGTACCTCTTCCCTAAGAGTCTGTCTGACTCTCTCAGGCGCACTATAAGGGGCCTTTGGGGTCCTGTATCCATCTGGTGCTGGACCAGGTGGGTGCACCCTGGTTTCCCAGTGAACATGTCGGCAAATTCTTGCAACACTGCTTGGATTTCTCGAACCTGGGTTGGAGATAGCTGCTGGGACACAGCTACCCCTTCCACTGAGGTGTCAGTCTGAGCCTCACTGAGGAGATCAGTCCCCAGATCTCCCTCAGACTCCTCCTACAATCCACTGCAAATGCTCAGCACAAGGACTTCCCTATCATTGTAAGGTTTCATCATGTTAACATGGTACAATTTGTGCACCTGCCATCTGCCTAGCACTTTCACCATGTACTTAACATCACTTACCTTTCTTACCACTTTGTAGGGTCCCTTCCAAGCTGCTTGCAGCTTGTTGTGTCTGACAGGAATGAGAACCATTACCTGCTGCCCCACAGCATACTCTCTAGCTCAGGCATTCCTGTCATACCACATCTTTTTCTGTTGTTGGACTTCTGCCAGGTACTCCTGGGCCAAGCCCATGAGTTCCCTGAGCCTTGTCCTGAGGTTTATGATGTATGCCACAACAGACTCCTTGTGAGGTTCACACTCACCTTCTCACTTATCTCAAATTAAATATAGAGGTCCCCTTGCCCTATGCCCATACAGCAACTCAAAGGGTGAAAAACCTGTGGATTCCTGGGGAACCTCTCTGTAAGCAAACAACAGATGGGGCACATATTTGTCCCACTCCCTCTAAAACTGATCTGCAAATGCCTGTACCATGGACTTGATTGTAGAGTTTAACCTCTCAACAAGACTATTAGTCTGGGGGTGGTAGGGGGTGGTCTTCATGTGCTTCACACCACAGGACTCCCCCAGACAAGCCAGAAGGTCTGACATGAAATCAGCACCTCTGTCAGACAGTAATACTTTTGGGAAACCCACCCTGTACCTTCTCTGCCTCAATGGAGGACAAAGCCACTGCCTCAGGGTATCGCGTAGCATAATCCACTACCACTAGGATATACTTTTTCCCTGTGAAACTTGGGGTACTCAGAGGACCCACAATATCCATAGCTACCCTCTGAAATGGCTTCTCAATCACAGGCAAAGGTGTCAGAGGAGCTCTCACCTTCTCTCTTGCCTTGTCTAACTTTTGGCACTGCTCACAGATCCTGCAGTACCCTGTTACATCTCTGGACATTCCAGGCCAATAGAAGTTCTGCAGAATATGCCTCTTTGTACATTTTATGCCTATATGACCTTCAAAGGGAATACCATGGGCTATGGATAGAAGCACCAGATGGTAGGCTCTAGGGACTACCAACTGCTATACTCTCTCACCTTCTAGCCCTCCTTCAAGGGGTCCACTCTCTGTATAGTAACCCTTTGTCCCAGTATACAGAGTCCCCTTTCCTTGAGAATCAGGTGCCTCCCTAGCTACCTGTCTCAGGCCTTGCAATGTAGGGTCTGAGAGCTGACCCTGTCTCACCTCTCTCCTTGTAACCCTTCCCAGCTCCCCTTCCACAGGAAGTCTGGCATCCACTGACAACGGTGCCTCACTGTCAACCTTGGTACTATTACTCACCTCTACCTTTGCAGTCACCCTGTCCAAGGGAACATCAGCACCCACAAGCAGTTGTGGCTCACCTTCAGTCTCACTGCTACAGCATAGCTCACTCCCTGAAGTAACCACATCACCAGTCCTGGCTGCAAGTATGTAGTCTGTCTGGGTCTCCCCCAAGCTATTAGACTAACATGCTTGTCTCCTAGCCTCACTGTGTGTAACTGCATAAGTACATGGTATTGCCTCATCCAAATCCTTCCCTCTCAGGGCATCTGCAGGATGATAGTTTAGTACCCCTGTTGTCTCAAGACAACCTAATATTGGCATTTTGTCTTTCCCACTTACTGGCTCCCTCACCTTTGGTTCCCCACCTTGCCTCCGTGGACACCTGTGTGCCACATGGCCCCACTGGTTGCATTCAAAACATTTAACCCTTGCTCCTGGACATGTATCTGGAATAGTGGCTTCCCCTGCTACTGGCAGATTCTGTTGGGGCAGTCTGTGCTGCCCACTATGGGTTCCTTTAGACCCATGAGCAGTACTTGGGGTCCCCTTCTTGTGCAGAGCTGCCCTGCTGGCCAGATATAGGTCTTCCTTCTTCCCCAACTCCTTTGAAGTAGCACACTGTATATAAGCTAACCAGATCCTCATGTCCTCAGGCAAAGTGCTAAGGACTTGTTTCCTCACCAAAAGATCTGCCAGCCTTTCAAAAGTGGTGACTTGACATCCACTCACCCAGCTATGAAAATAAGTACTCAGTTCAGCAACATATTCACACACACTTTCATCTGCCTTGAGTCTATCCTCACAAAACCTTTTCCTATACATTTCAGGTGTTAGCTTAAAACATTCTAAAAGACATTTTTTACAGCAGTATAATCAAAACAGACAGAGTCAGGCAATTTTGACAGAAAAGTTACAGCTTTCCACTGGAGTAAGGGGGTCAGGAAACACTATACTGTTTGCATACCCTCTCAAACATATGAATGAAACTAACAAAATTGCGTAAAAAATGTACTGACCTTTTGTGCTTCTGGGGTCCTGTTACTCCCTTCCCTATTACCTCCATGACTCAGACGAAGAGTCAGCATTTCTCTCTCATGCCTCCTCTGATGGTCCTTTTTTTCGGCTTCTATCTCCAAATGCTTGGCATCTAACTCAAGTCTCTTTAGCTCCAGCTGGATTTTTAAGTTAACTGCAGAAAGGTTGAGCTGTCCATTTTCCCAGGATACTGTATCTCCACTGCCAGTCTGATTGTCCTTCGCAGAAAGGTTGAGCTGTCCATTCTCCAAGGATATTGCATCTTCACTGCCAGTCTGATTGTCCTCCTGGATGCTGTTTTCTGATGCAGCTGTAACCAAGGCTGCAATCAGGTTTGCCTTAAGTTTCCTTGCACCAGTCCCCTAGCCTGGCACATTTCCACCAGCTGGCTCCTTGTCAGCTTTCCATACTCCTGTGCTGACATGCTTCCTGCTCACCTTGACTAACTAAGCTAACAAAAGAAATAAAACAATTGTAATCTGAACTCTGAGTATTCATTGCCTGGCTGATTTATTAGAGTACAAAACACATTCAGAGATCACTGCACATAAGCTACTGGGTTCACTATACCCACACCACTACAAGCCACTTAGCATTTGCCAACTATTTTATATGTGATGTGGATATCCCAACCACTGCAAACCACAAATGTGAAATGGATCCCACCACTGCAAACCACATGTGTCACCCGCACCCTAACCCAGCAATCAAGAAGCCTCAATCCTCACCACTAACACCAGAGAGGCTGTCTCATATGAGAGGAAAGGATAACAAATACACACAGTAAAGTACAATTTCCCTTAAGTGCACACAGAGATCACAGTCAGTCTGGGGCTGGTTGTTCCCTTGCTCTTCAGGTCCCCAATAAGACTACCCACTGGCACAGCTATAGGGTTCAGATATTAACCTAGATGGCAAGCTAACCTCCAGTACCCTCTCTGTCCAACCAGTGCTTCGTGTCCCTGCCCAAGTAGCTGACACATAGACACACACTTTGAGATAAGTATTTATACAACCTCACAGACACTCCTGGGAAAGGATGTCACAGATTCTCTAGCTGTGCCCCTTTACCCAGACTATATGGTAGTAATTACTGCCACCACCATCTAATAATTATCAGATACACAAAGGCCCTTAAAAGGGTGTCCAATTATTACTGTGCAATATTTTTATCCAATTGGTAACTGTGAGCAAACAGTCAAGGCTTATTAGAGTGGCCTTGTACAATAAACTCTATAAATATGCAATGTACTCTAGAGCTTAAATGAACTCTACACAAACCAGTCACAGATAAAAGGTTTTTAAAATATTTAATAACAAATACAAAAAACACAGGACAATGCTACTACACCACAGTGCTATTCAAGAGTTCAGAGATCACACAGAAACTTAAAATAATTCCGTAGTACAGTTCTGACATAACAGAAAAACACTTACCCCCAGATTTACTAATCTTCTGTGCAGGATTAATTTATTCCTGCACTGAAGCGGTAGTTTAAGAGGAGGCCGGCAGCACGCTATGCATATTAATGAAGGTGCACTGCCTGAGCTTCAAATCCTACATGGAGGGTGAACGAGTGCAGGGGGTGTGTTTGAGAGCAGAGCTCTCAGAATAAACACCCCCCCTGCAAAGTAGAATAGAAGAAAGTGTAAATAAATGAGCGAGACTGCTCACAGGTGTCCGCATATCCACACCAACAGTCCCCATGTGTTCAACAGCAACAGTATATTTAAATAAAATGAAGAGATCCTTTTATTTTTTTTTTTAAACCCCGAGTACAGCTAACCATAGGTGCACGGGTGTGCCCATCTCTTAGCTATGATTAAAGCAGCTGATAAAGCTGAAGAGGATAACAAGGAATAAATATGCAACTGAAGCAGCACAGCAATAGTGTAGTGGTTAGAACACCCACCTAACGAACAGGCATTCCCGGTTCTAGTCCCACTGCAGCACATATCATTTTCCATGTGAAATCTGTATATGAACATATTTTTACATCTTTTTGCCATATAACCTACATAATAACATTTAAATGTGAACTGGAGTACTGCATTAAATGCACATGTGAAGTGTCAGTGTCATAATGAATAAGGCACTAGTAAGCAGGTCTAAGCACAAATAAGCAGTAGTAGGCGTGTTTAAGTGTGTTTGCATGAGAGTAAGCATTTCCTACACAGATTAAGCAAAGCAGAAGCTAACTGAGTGTAAGAAACTGTAACCAGAGGTTAGAAGCAAAACCATGCAAACCCACTTATAACTGCCTTAAAGTGCCTTAATCACTCTGTATTCAATGGCCTATGTACTGTCCAGCAACAAAATAAACTGCCTCTGCAAGGCTCAAACCTAGGACCCTGTACACTACAATCACAGTAGTTAACCACGAAGTCATCATAGCAATAGATATGAATGAGGTATCAGGAAAATAATCCTCACCATAGGAAAATCAAACCAAACATGTGAACTGAATCTATGTACAGTGTGATGTGGTATAACCTGCTACATAACAAAAATATGTGAACTGGAGTACTGCAGTAAGCATAGATTTGATGTGTTATTGTAATAAAGTGTAGAAGTCCTCAGTTCCCCATACAGTCTATGTACAAATGAATCACGGATACCAGACACATATATATCCTGTAAGGAAGAATAAATCATTGCCAAATGGCAAATATAGTGCTAATTAACTGTTAAGCAATGCTAACCACAGCACAGCTCAAGTTAGTAAGTGTAAGCAATGTGCAGGGGAGCCAATTCAATCTGCCAGGTGGTATACCTCTTTAAGCAGTGCTAACCTTGTATAAGCAGGTGTGCCTATAGCTTAGCCTTTTCAACACTGGCCAATCACAGGAAAGTGCGGGAAATTGGCCATATTTAAACCTCACAGGCAGGAATACTTCTCATAACTGGTTGTAGCTTCCTACTGCAGGCAGAATGGCTGGTGTGGGTGAAGGCAATCGATTTAGAGCACAGTGCTGGGGCATCCAGGAGTCAAAAATCATTGTATGGCTCCTGGTAAAACACCATGAGCAGAGACTACTGCAGGGCCAGTACCAGGGCTCGCAGTATAAAACAGAGGACTGGGACAGTCTCTCCCCTGACCTCACCAGTGCCACAGGTATTCCCCAGACTGGTGAGCAGGTCAGACACCACCATGCTGACCTGAAGCGGTGGAGGGGGGATGTACTGGAACAGTGGATCCAGGAGTCTCGGCAGATGCCCAATGCCCCAGTACTAAGTACTCATTCTACTAAGTAGGAAATAATTGCCTAGCTTGTGTATATTATGGATAGGTATGGCTAAATATCACTGCATTTCTATGACAGCTGCAGATAAGCTGGCTGCAAACCAGCAAGCCCATGATGCTAGGCTGCAAAGGCTGCGTCATGAGGCAGGTTAGTAATCAGTCTGCATGTACTATCATAACAAATAAATATAAGAGCCTTAGAAAGTGTTGTACCAGTAGAAATAAATGTGCAATAGTCTGTGAATTAAGGTATAACTCCTGGAGTGCTTCTGTTTACTCTTCCTTCATATGTTGGCGAACTTTTCCACACTATAAATAGTACTGTTGTATCTTAAGCAGTGTCAGCTACACTGTGGTATGCAGATAAAATGTGTATGAAGTCTTACATAACAATGTTGGAAGTGCCAAGAGGTCAGTTATATTGTACAAGCTAGGGAGACTTAGAAAACAGTCGAAAGCTTGACATCAATTCCCTGATAGCACAGTATACTGTGATGTTAGCTATATTTTTTGTCACACACAGCAGGGATTTGAATCCTGGGAGTGCTAATAAGTTGTAGGCATAATCATACCCCACAACTGTAAAGATTTTGTTACAATGTTCAGATAGAAAGCTGTATGCATAATTACACCCAACAACTGTACAGAATTTGCTAGAATGTTCAAATTTTAAGTTGTATGCATATTCATACCCCACAACTGTTCCAATCTGTCCAGCATGTCCAGATAAATGGCCCATATCACCAGCCTGGTACCCTGTTCCCCTGAAAATTCAGTGTGATGATCCAAGAAATGAAGACAGCTGTCAATGACATATAAAGGATAGTCAAACGTGTAATAGTCAGAGAATGTATATGAAAACAAACCTTTCATTCTAGCACCTCACCCAAAGTGTATGACAGCAATTCTCAACATAGGTTGCATTAACACCGGCAGCCTGTCACACCTGTATGTAAGACACAGGTCACATATATAATAATCTATAAACATACCAGTGTACAATATAAGGCCATTTGTTAGTGTAATATTACAGGCAAGGGAAAGATCACTGCAGTCACTAAGAATATTGTGAAAACTATAAGGATATATTAGTTGTTAATTGAACTCTCTTTCTCTCACCCCCACCCATATGTGCATAATAACCCAATGGCACTCCTCAACTGGTATTTGTACACTCCAGACTTTTGTTGGATATATGTCCTAATGGTTTATAAATATTCACATTTGTTTCTATGCATGTGCCATGTTAAAATACACCCATATTGGCGGCCTGTTGCTATCAATGAAACCTGGATGCTCCTGTAATGGCCACTGTTGTTCCATATATGCATGTGTTCTGCTTGTTCTGCAACTGTGTTAAATCTGGTGTTTTGGGTTAATGGAAATACATATGCATGCTGTTATAACTAATCCTAAATGCTGTTGACTGTTACTAACCCATTATCTGTCATAATCCTGCGACAACACAGCTCATATAGGAAGATCGGTCGCAGCGGACCCACCCGTCCCACTTCAGCTGGCCATGTCACTGGGCACCAACACATCTGGGGCCCAGCCTGGGACCACCTCCTCAGTGGGCCCTATGCCACCTTCTGGTGGAACCACTGCAGGGGATTAGACTCACCCCCCCCTTGGAGCAGGTGCGGAGTGGAACCTGTCACCTGTCAACAGGTCTGGGACGTGATGCATAGGGAGCGCGATCTGGTGTATAGAGACTGGCTAAGCCAGCTTGAGGGCCAAGTGGCACTATTAGAGGGTGAGCCTGCCCTCCTACACAGCCCACAGCACAGCCAACATCCCACTCCGACCTGAAAAAAAAGGGCAATCTGTTCCCACAAAAAAATCAATCTGCATGCATAGCTGTTCATTTCGCACATGTGTCCACTGGGCACATGTAATCTGGTCTAATTGGCATCACAATGAATTATTGTTGTCCTCACCCTTCTCCCAGGGGTTGAGTGTCCAAATCCACCTCCAAATACAGTGTATATGCACATCTGTTGCTGTAGACGAAATGGGCAGCTATGGACCTTCCCTACACCCTCCTGCACATCCCTAGCTATTTTCCCTACTGTCCTTCCCTCTTTGTGCCCCTTTCTTCACCACTTTCCTATTAACCCCTTTTTCTTTTCTTTTAAAGGAATTAGCGAGGGGGTAAGCAGTGGAAGTAAGCACATTTAAGCAGCAGTAGCTGGGATTAAGCCTGTTTGCGCGGGTGTAAGCAATGCCTACATAGGTTAAGCAATTCAGGAGTTAACTGAGTATAAGAAAGAGTAACCGTAACTTAGCAGTGTTTACCGCCATGCAAACATGTGCAAACTTGCTTACAGCTGCTCAAAAGTGCCTTAATCACACTGTATACAATGGCCATTGTTCTGCCTAACAACAAAATAAGCAGCCTCTGCGAGGCTCAAACCCAGGACCTTGCACACCATAGCAATTTACCAGTAAACCATCTCAGATATACATATCCTTGATGTATTCACAAACATATCATCTAGACCAGTCATTCAACAGTACAGAAAATGTATTACAACATGTAGATGTATGTGTGTGAGTAAATATATTAATGTATAAACAGTTACAACATATTGATATATGTAGGCAGGTTTTTTATATATATATATATATATATATATATATGCCAGCAGATATATATATATATATTATATATATATCTATATATATATATATATATATATATGTATATATACATATACATGTATATACGGACATACATCTGTACATAATGGGGAAATAACAAAACATATATGTCCTCGTGCAATGTTAATGGGGCTGAGAGGCCCCACACAATATACGTCTGGTATAGGTATACCCCCAGCCAAACCTGATCCCCCCTCCCCTGTAATACAGTACCAAGTTTTGCAGATCCCATAACCAGGACCAGATGCGACATGGCCATCCCTAGGATACATATACACAGGCACATATATACAGATACAGGTATATATACACATATATATATATATATATATATATATATATATATATATATATATATATATATATATATATATATTTAACTACACATACACACACATAGATTTGCACAGTAATATACATATGTAGTACATGCACACAATATGGATCAGCCAGCATTGCTACAGTCACCACCTTACCAACTGGAAACTGTATGGGCCACCCATACGAATGACATTCATAGCCTGCAACATATACCCACAGTGATATCAAAGGGTATAACACCTCACACAGGTGTACATAAATGAATGTGAAAGCTTTATATGTTTACTATGACAGTTGTATATGCCATGTCATATAGCTGTTTAGACACTGACATCCATATGAACAGTGTAATGCAACTGTGAAACAGTTATATTAAGACAGTAGACTGGAAAGGTTGACATATGTTGCTGTCCAGGCCGAGGCCTTCAAGTAGTACATTAGTAATGAAAAACTGGGCCACAACATACTAGACAGTCAACAGTACGTAATACAGATATATAGGTCAGCAACCTCTATCTACACTCTGTACACAATCCCTAGGGGGTACAGACCTCAGCTGACACAATGGGATGTATCTGTTACATAACAAGGCATATCTGACACCATCACAATCACACTGACAAACAGAACATCCCATATGGCAGGAGGCAGTAGGCCTGCATTTACCCAAGGTGGATTGTATGGTAAAGTACATCCAGATACCTTAAGGCAGCTTATCCTAGATACCCACACATGTTGTAACAGCCTAGGTTAGTCATGGTGCAACACCCCCTACACTCACCACTGTTACATACATTGGCCTCTGGAGGGCATTAGGGCACACATGTGTTGTGTAGGTGAAACCCACACATATATGGCCTCAACCCACCAGTATATGTGGGGGACACAACATCTGTAGAGTGATGTCAGGAATGACAGCATGACATACACATAGCCCACTGCATAACAACCCCTGACAGCATGTCATATGTGCAAAGCCTGGTGTTAGGTGTAGGACAGAGGATGGAACACAGGCACATATGTGTAAAACTGTTGTCATACAGTAAGCAAGATATGTATATGTATACATATATATATGGATATATGGATACTTATTTATACATATATGTTCACCATATGTCCTGCACATGGAGTGGAGCCCTACCTCAGCCCCAATAGTCCCAACCTCTCAGTGCAAGGGGGTGTCACGTATGTAGTGCATGTATATTTGTAGACTATTGCTACTGTAATAAGGATTGTGTTCACAGAAAGGGTGTGTGTGGGAGGCCACATCTGCTGTTAACATGTGCGCCATTGGCTACTTACAGACGTCCTAAGGTCATCATAGTACAGTACCACTGCTAGCACAGTAACACCCCTGTAGACTACAGCTGCGATATGGCCAATATATGTGGACAATCTGACACACTCGGGCCAGTTCAGGGGTATACACAGAACCCCTTCATGCAAGACATCTACAACAACTGGAAAGGCCACAGAAATACCTCACAAAGAGGATTACTGGCCTCAAACAGATGCGCTACGCAGACCATCTAAAAAAACTCCAGCTTTACCCGACGCATATCGCCTACTCAGAGGCGATCTCTGCCTAACATACAAAGCTATGTCAAACCCAGAGCTGTTGGACATGCTCCACTTAAAGAAATCCCAATCCTTCCCAGCTACACACTCTAGGGACCTAAACCTTGTCACCACAATAAACAGAACATGCTGGAGGGATAGATTCATGTCCCAGAGACTTCCCATACTCTAGAATAGACTACCTATCTATGTCAAACAGAGCTCCTCATTAGCACTCTTCAAGAAAAATCTTGATGATTGGATGGGAAATAGGAAATTCACCCCAGGGATCACCTCTGTGGCTCTGCTCGACAGGGGCACAGGAAAATTATTTTCTTGGGTGGCGAAAGCCAGGGTACCATTTAGGCTAGGCTTGTATAGGCCCTAGGGCTAATAGCCTAGTACCTACCTATGAACCTATGAACATATGGACCAGGCCTGTCAATGTAGATGTTAACAGCCATGCAGATGGGTATAACACATACATACTCATATACATTTGCCCCCATAGGTTATGCATTTATACACCCCTGTCTGTTCTGACACATAATAACCGCTGGTACAGAGGTGCCATGGCCACATACTATCCACTAGTTACTGACATACATCTGAACAGCATCCCACTGCTTTGTCTGACATACATGACTGTTATGGTGGCCAGTCAGCAGTACATCTGGCAAGTATCTCGACATAACATCTCACTGGATAAGTACAGTAAGCTGCTAGGCATGTAACAAAGCACAGTGCAGGCTACAGGAAGACTGACCCAACACTGGGCTACATCTCCTATGTGGAAATACATATGTACCTGCATAGATAGCAGGCTCCACAGGCATGTCGCATCACAGAGTAATAGATACCTGTGTGAAAGTGCATAACCACAACCAATGTGAACACAGCCACATATGGTAAGCTAGCGTACTATTACAGTATATGGACTGTCTGATGTACACCATCCTCATATGAGCCACTCACACAACAACCCTACATCTACTGGGCCGCTACACAGTGTGGTCCAATGGCTATCTGTGGTTTGGGACATGTGTATCTTAGTCCCTACAAACATGTAAGCTGATAGGGTGACATACAGTGGAGCAGCTTGTAACATCAGATAGAACAGGACCAAGAACAATGACATCTACCACAGTCTCTACACAGGCCAAGGTATATATGCACTATACACACACTGTCGAAAATTACCAGACTTACACATACCTCAGTACTGTACACACAACCACAGAATGCTCAGGCTATGTCCTGAAATATAACCCCTACTATACATAACATGTGTAGCAGTCTGATATCTCACTGGCTTGTTATCAGATATGCTGTCAATGAATATGGTGTACAGAACATATGCACCCCCTACTGCATGACATATGTACAAAGGTTGACAGGGTTGTGGCTGGAGACACAAACACAGTCTCAATAGA
The DNA here is from genome assembly GCF_019279795.1 of Protopterus annectens. Taxonomy (NCBI): domain Eukaryota; kingdom Metazoa; phylum Chordata; order Ceratodontiformes; family Protopteridae; genus Protopterus; species Protopterus annectens. Next base: position 78,424,231 of record NC_056731.1, read on the forward strand.
CATGTGGCTGTGATGACCTCATACATTTCCTGTCGTAGCAGGGTTGGATGCAACATATGTCCTATGAGGGATGTGATGTCAGTAACTCTCCCGGCTGTCACCATCTACTGTCTGCAATCCTCACACTACCTTCTGCAGTTGAGAGGTAGGTGCTCTGTGGGTTACACAAGGAACACAAGGCACCACACACTGCCCAGTCTGCAGATAACTCTACAGAAGGGGATAACTCATAAACATAGCACTGACATGACAAGTATTAAAGCATGTGGGACAGCCATATCCACACACACCCTGTTAAACCAATAGTACCCCAACTGCAGTATAGCAGCACTTACAGTCTGTAGTCAGGACAGGCACATCCCCCTCCTGTGTGTTGGCCTGTTTCCACAGTGTATGTTGTCAGAGGTATTCCCCAATCCATCCATGATGCTGTTTGCCAAACAACAGATCTAGTTCCAGCTCACAGTGAATGAAAAGGCCCCAAACCAACATGATATTCCTAGATATTGGAGTGTGTTTCCATGCAATTGGCTATGGGAATGTTACCACAGCTGTTCCACATGCAATCAGCTAGAGGAGGGCTGTAATCCATGCAGAGGCCATCAGCTGATCATGAGCATCACTGACAATACACATGCTGCTGCTTAAGCAAAGCAGGCATAAGTCTCCACATCCACCAGAGAAGGAGTGAGAGAAGCAGACAGAGGCAAAGATAAGTCAGGGTGGGTTGGGAGAGTAAAAGGTAAGCATGTTTGTGTCACACACCTAGCAGCCCAGGATATTGAACTTGTGAGTGACTATGTACTGATACTACATCTGTTATCCCTGCATGGTGTATATTGTGATTTGTGCTAGGAGCACCATACAAGACATTTTAGAAACACACTCAACATTGGGTCCAGTTGTTACACACTCACAACCACCTCCACACAGGACACGAATGACAAACATTAACACATTAAGACACACACACACACACACACACACACACACACACACACCTGGGATTTGAACCCCTACTGAACTAGTTATTACACTACAGCACTATACCATTATAGAACGCGGCACAGAGATTACTGGAGTACTCTTTCCCCAAAGGTTTATCTCACAGTGAGTGACTTCAGCAGGACTGCCAAAGTAGAGCTAATGAATTGTAGTGAGTGTGACTAGCCAAACATGCATTGCTCTCTACACAGGCATAGGAACAGACACAAAAGCATCCACAACTCTGATGTGTGAGAATAGAACTCCTACTAAAGTTCTGTATCACACTACAGCATTACACTGTTATAGCACACACCACAGAGATTTCTGGAGTACTCTTTCCCTAAAGGTGTACTTCACAGTGATTGACATCAGCAGGATTGCCAAAGTAGGGCATTTGAATTGTATTGAGTGTGACTAACCTAAATTGCCCTAATTAGTCTGTATGCAGTAACCACTGTTCTGGCCAGAACAAAAATAACCTGACTGTGCAGGTCATGAACCCAGGACCCTGCACATTATAATCACAGTAACTAACCACTAAGCCATCACAACAGTACATGGGGCAGTGATTCCACCAAAGTAATCAAACCATAGGCTAATCAAACTGAACATGTAAAATAAATGTATATACAAATGTCTGTAAAAGACCTCTCCAAGGCCAACTTCATGCTACTCAAGGCAGAAGTGATAATGTTTGTGACACCCATGGAGACAGGAACTGACAGTTCAACTGATAAATCCTGCACTAAGGCACTGTATGAGCACAGACACTTGTTCATGATTCCTGACATCCCACATAGAACCACAATGCTCACCTCCCAAATAATCAAGCCAGTCTGGTGGTCTCCTGCCATCAACAGAGTATACAACAGATGGTAGACACTGCTGAAGAAAAAAGGATAATTCAAGGATGCAAACAACTCCCTTACCAGCCCCAGTAAGATGTTGAGATCCCTCATGGAATCCCCCAAAGCTGGTTATGTAACTAAAATCACCACAGATTCCACAGAAAACCACATGGCATTTTATAGTTATGTCCGAATTCTAACAGGCAATGCTCAGACGTGCTCTGAGCCACAACAGAATGGCATTGCATAGACTGCTCCCATGGAATATCCTGGCAGATTGATTTATTGCCCCCTCTCACCCCCAAAAGGGCCCATGTCAATACATAAAGGGTTCCATTGCCCAGTAATCATGACCACACAGGCAGAAAATGCACTACCCACAGCTAAGAATACAGCATCTGTGGGACCAGATGACATCATGGGCTGTGTACTACATGAACTACAAAATGGAATGGCAACTCACCTAACTGTCATGTGTTATCATAGCCTCACATCAGGCCTGGTGCCCACTGAGTGGCACACAGCTGCAGTTATCCAACTACACAAGGGGGGATCCACCTGTGATCCCTGGAACTACTATCACATCAGTCTGATGAACCTGATCTGCATGGTCATGGAATGCATTATCAGGGATGTTTTGAATGCAGACATTGGCAACCTTCAAACACTGGACCCCACCCAGATTGGGCTCATGGAGGGCTGATCTTGTCTCCTGAAACTGATTGACTGCTTTGACTCAGTCTGCATAGCTGTTGAAGAGGGTAAGGCAGTCCACAAAGCCTATGTAAACCTCGCCAAGACCTTCAACACCATCCCCCAGTCTGGAAACATAGATTAACATACTAATCCAGCCATACATCCCTATGCCACTTGATGGTTTGCCACATGGCTAACTGACAGAACCCAAACTGTAGGTGTAACTGACTCCAAATCCATCTCCTGACAAGTGACAAGTGGTATACCTCAGGGTTCAGACCTGGGACCACTGTTGTTTGGCATCTACATCTCTGAAGTACAGGCCAACAGTACGGGACTCTGGCTAACAACGGTAAAAGATGACTGCAAAATTGGAGTCATTATGAGCCTGACTGTACTGCATGATATGCTACTGATACCAGCCTGACATCATACAGGTGGGATGGAGTACTGTTAACATCTTGTGCCCTTGACGTGTAAGGTCCTTGTTATAGGATCTGCAACAGTTGGTAGTGTATTGCAGAGCAGATGTGTTTGGCTGTGGGGGGGGGGATACCTATTCATGCATGACGTATGTTGTTTGTGCCTGTCAACCCCATTAATGGTGCATATGGACATATATGTTTCTGCTATATTCCCACTTTATCTACAGATGTATGTCCATATATACCTATATAGATATAAATATCTGCTTACATATATATAGATATATATATATATATATATATATATATATATATATATATATGTTGTATCCGTTTAGACATTAATATATTTTCACACACACATACATCTACATGTTGAAATGCGTTCTCTGTACTGTTGAATGACTGGGCTGGATGATATGTTTGTGAATACAGCATGATTATGTGAATCTGAGATGCTTTAGAATTAAATAATTTTGGCTGTGGTGTGGATGATCCTGGGTTCAAGTCTATCAGAGGTTGTTTATTTTGCTGCTAGGCAGAACAAGTGCCGATGGATACAGAGTGATTAAGGCACTTTAAAGCAGTTGTACGCGGGTTTGTGTGGGTTTGCTCAGAGGTAAGCACTGCTAAAGTCTGGTTACAGTTTCTTATACTCAGTTAGCTGCTGAATTGCTTAACCTGTGTAGGCATTGCTTAGCTCCACACAAACCCGTGCAAACCTGCTTACTGCTTTAAAGTGCCTTAATCACTCTGTATCCAATGGGCCGTGTTCTGCCCAGCAACAAAATAAGCAGCTCTTGCAAGGATCAAACCAAGGACCCACCACACTATAGACAAAGTGATTTACCATTAAGCCATAACAAATGCAAAGAGATTTGATGTTTTCAGAAACATATCATTCAGTCCAGTCATGCAACAGTACAGATAATCTATACCAACTTCCAGATGTATGTGTGTGTACCTATATTAATATCTAAACAGATACAACATATATATATATATATATATATATATATATATATATATATATATGTATATATATATATATATATATATATATATATATATATATATATATATATATATATATATATATATATATATATATATATATTTCTAAAACTATATACATATATATCAATATATATATGCATATGCCTAAATCGACACACATATATGTGTCTACACCTATATGTCTATATTTACACAGCATGTTACATATGTGTGCACAGATATATATCTATGTAGGTGTATATGGACATAGTTATATATATATTAGCAGATATATACATCTATATAGGTATATTTGGCCATGCATCTGTAGATAGCAATGGCAGATTATCAAATACACATATGTCCACATGCACCGTTAATGGGGTTGAGAGGTCCCACACTATATGTCTTGTACGAATAGGCATCCCCCCACAGCCAAACACATGGTTGGCCTTGATGTCACATGTATGGTATGGCTTTGCAACCCAGCCTCTCAGCTAATTTACATCTGCTATCCCTGTATGGTTGACATTGTGATATATATAGTAGGGCCACCATAAAAGAAATAAACAAAAACCCCTCCTTATTGCCCACAGGTGTCACACACTCGCAACCACCTCTACACAGGATATGAGTTACAAACACACACACATGCCTGTCATGTCTGGGAGTTGAACCCCTACCTAACTAGTTTATTACATGACAGTACTACGCAGTTATAGTACACACTCAGGACATTACTGAAGTACTTTTTCCCCAAAGGTGTATTTCACATTGAATGACATCAGCAGGATTACCAAAGAAGGCCATTTCAACTGTACTGCAAGTGACTAGCCTAAAATACATTGCTCCCTACACAGAAAGTGAGACACACATAAAACATCCACAACTGACATGTGTGGGTATTTAACCCCTGACCAAGGCATATATCACACTACAGCATGGCGCAGTTATAGATCACACCAAAGGGATTACTACTGCCCTTAGTCCACAAAGTTGTATTTCACAATAAATGACATCAGCAGGATTGCCAAAGTAGGGAATTCAAAATGTATTGCGAATGAGAAGCCTATAATGTATTCCTCCATACACAGACATTGGAACACACACAAAACATCCAGAACTGCCATGGGTGGAGATGGAACCTTACCACAGTTCTAAATCACACTACAGCTGTACGCAGTTACAGGATGTGCTACAAAAGTTACTGAGCTACAACTTTCCCAGAGGTGTATTTCTAGGTGGGTGACATCAGCAGCCTTGCCAAAGTTGAGTATATGAATTCAAAGGAGTGTGAGTACCCTAAAAAGCATTGTTCTCTACTTAATCAAAGACAGAGACAGACGGACACACAGATTCACACACATACACACACACACACACACACACACACACACACACACACACACACACACACACACACACACACACACACACACACAGTTGTTAAGTCTGGGGTTGGAACATCTACCTAACTCCATTATCACACTACAGCAGTACGCAGTTACAGGACATGCTTCGGAGACTATTGGGCTATGAGTTTCCCAGAGGTGTATTTCTAGGTGAGTGACATCAGCAGCCTTGCCAAAGTTGAGTATATGAGTTGTACGGAGTGTGAGTAGCCTAAAAAGCATTGCTCTCTTGTCAGTCAGACACACATTCACAGCTGCCAAGTCTGAAGTTAGAACACCTACCTAACTACTTTATCACACTACAACAGTATGCAGTTACAGGATGCACTACAGACGTTACTGGGCTATGTCTTTCCCAGAGGTGTATTTCTAGGTGAGTGACATCAGCAGCCTTGCCAAAGATGAGTATATGAATTGTACGGAGTGTGAGTAGCCTAAAAAGCATTTTTCTCTCCACAGACACACACACACACACACACACACACACGCATGCGCACACACACACACACACACACACACACACACACACACACACACATACACACATACAAACACACACTCACACAATCACACAATTGCCAAGTCTGGGATTTGAATTACTACCTAACTAGTTTATTACTACATCAGTAGACAGTTATGGAATGCACCATGGAGATTACTGAGCTACAGCTTTCCCAAAGGTGTATTACACATTGGATGACTTCAGCAGGCTTGCCATAATACTGCCATGTGGAGGGCAGTGTGTGCATGGGCCATAACCCATTCATGTAGGGGTTGACATGCCACATGCAGGCTCACATGGGGTCATATGTCACAGGTATGTGTATACAGCTACTAGATGACTACTTCCTTGTACAGTCATGTTGCACAGCTGGCATGTGCACCACATAGTCTGTCATGCTGACAGATACTAGTGGCTTGTATCTGCAGTGAGTGGTATCTGCACCTCATGTGTTTGGGGCCCTTTGGCTGGGTGCTGGGTGGGACAGGCCCGGATGGCTCCTTGTCACAGTCACCTTCTTCCACACATCTATGTCCATCTACCTTTGGCTTATTATAGTGTGTTGTTCTTACATATGTGTCTGTATTCCTATCCACTGAGTGTGAGAGGTAGGAGTGGTGCATACTGATATGTGCCATGTGTCTGCACTAAGAACTGCGACTGCCAGATATGTCTGGTCTACTGGTGTTTGCAGACATGGCCTTCATGAGTTTAAGTGTGTGAGCATGTCCAGTATGGCCGTCTGCATTGCATGTGTGGATTAAGTCCAGGTAGTTTGTACTGCGGTGCTGACCTTTACATTGTACACCAACAGGTAGCATGCTGCATCTGCAGGGTGTCCATCGATCATTTGGCATTGGCTGTTGCTACATTTCTGCATAGCGGGGGGGGGGGCACCTGACTGTTTCTACATTTCTACACAGGAGTGGGGGGGCACACCTGACTGTTACAATAAGTGTACATAGGATGGGGGGGGCACACCTGACACTTGTACACATTTGATAGGACTGTACTGGTATGTCAGGTACTCCATTTCAGTCTGTAGTCCTACCTATTGTGCTGGCTAGAGGCATACCGGTGTACTACAGATCTTTGCTTTAATTAACTACATATTAGTTTCTGACTTCCTAGCCTTCACAACTTACATCCAACTGCCTTGCCTGCTGTAGTCTGTCTGTGTGGGCCTGGGGGAGGGGTTACCCATAGGGCTCATTCAGAGGCCATAGTACAGCATTTGTTTGTGTTTGTCTACACCTGTCCTGCTGGCTGAAACTGTTGTTGGGCATGTGCACCTTCCTGACTGGCATGTGTGGGGTCTTATGGATGCACATGTCACTCAGCCCATTTCTTGCAGTGGGTTGTGTCACCCTGTGTAGTACTGGCTACTGTGGTGACTCCAGTATGTGTTACAGATGTCATGATGCCTCTGTGTCTGCGGCTATAATATTCACCCACCCAATTCCCTTGTATGTTCACATCCATACCATAGCTACAGGTAACAACACATTCTACTCTATTTGGCAATTGGTAGGTTGATTGACTTACCTTGAGGGCTGCCTATGTCGGATGGGCATAGTACACTCCCTATACATGGTTGAGCACAGGTAGTGTCATGTTTGGCATCATTTTTAATGTCTGTGTGAGTCAGAGAGAGAGGTGTCATTCCCTGGATCCCTACTGTGTCACTGCATATGCTATGCATTGCCTCTTTGCCAAGGCCAGGTCATTCTGGGCATGCCTCCTTCTGCCTAGGGCAGGCTCAGGTTGATCCTCCTCCGAGTCACTCTGTGCCTGTACACACCTTGGCATTGGTGGGGGGCTGTGTGGCCCTGCCCCATGCTGTTCCTGATGCAGCTGTTTCCACAGGATCATATTGTATAGCATAGCACATACCATAACAATCTGGGTACATGAAGCTGGTGAGTACTGCAAGGCTCCACCGCATGTGTCCAGACACCAGAACCATGACCTGAGCATCCCAAACACATGCTCTATTATATGTCTGGCCTGTGCGTGTGCCTCATTATGGCGTTGTTTTTCAGGTGTGTGTGCATTTCTGATGGGTGTCATCAGCCATGGTTCCAGTGGGTACCCAGCATCCCCCACTAGGTGACTGTAGGGGATGTCCACAATGGCATATCTGTGGTACAGCTGTGTCAGATGCCATAGGTGTGAAATGTCATAGCTTCCAGGGCAGCCGACACACACATTCATTATAATGCCCTGGGCATCACGTACAGTTAATGAAAGAGATGCCCCTGCAGTTGATGTAGACCCTACCCTGTTCATCAGGTGGTGCTTTGATGTATATGTGCATGCAGTCTATAGCTCCCACTACCCCAGGGTATTCTGCTATTTGGTGGAAGAGATGCATATTTCTGGTCAGCACCTCACGTGTGTTGAGGAAATATATGTGCTCATTGGCATGTGCTACTTTGGCAAAAAAGCGAGGTTGTAGAAGAGCAGTCAAAAGGAAATTTGTTGACTTAAACACAAGTTTATTAGCTTTTTCAGAGGGAACAATGTCTCTCCTTCCTCAGACAAAATTCAAGCAAGTTAAGTCAAGTATTTATAACAATCAAAGAAACAGCCAATTAACTAATTAACCACAATGCTCAGCACGCGTTAGTTTTTTGAGTTTGAATGTGCTACCATGGCATCCAGGTACTGGTGGAATACTCTGGATGCTGATGCCTGTGAGATGCCCATGATATCCCCAGCTATGCTTTGGGAGGTACCTATGGCTAGTATATCTAGGCCTACACATACCTTGGTATCCACTGGGATGGGTTCTCCTCGGCCAGTTTGGTGTGTCAGGTGTGGCTGGCACAGCTCAACAATTTGCTGTAGGAGGTCTCTGTCCACCCAATAGCGCTCCACTATCTCCAGCTCAAGTAGCCCCTGATAGGTTACTCTGGGTCTGTACACTCTTCTCCCATCTCCTCACTGTGGGTTGTTCAGCAGCATTCACATCCTCACCATCCTCAGCCTCTTGCACATGTTGTTCTATGTTGCCTGCTGCAGCCCTTCTCATTTTGTAGCTTTGTTTGTTAAAATTTCCCTGCTTGAATACACCGGTGGTGTAGAGTGTGGAAAAACCAAGGAGGAAGGTGTTTGCTTAGTTTATAGTAGTGTTCTGGGCTGGGCTCGTCTGCTGTCTGTGTAATTGGCTGATTCTGATACATTTCACCTGCCAGCTAAGCTAGCTGTCCTTGACTACCTTCCTACTGCTGTTTTCCCTTCCCATTGCCTCCCTGTTTAAGCCTGTGTGCTTGCCGCACAAACGGAGTGCTCGAATGTGCACAGAGCTGCTATTTCCTGGTTTAACTTCTGTTTTCTTCTTGTAAAACCCGGTGCATGACACCCACACCTACTTACACTTTGTAAAGAGTGCTAGGCAGGTTTGGACACACCTCTAGCTTAGCTGTGCTAAGATAGGAGCAATCCCGAGCCACAGGATTCCAATCCACTTACAGTATGCCTGACACCCCTCCCATGATGTCACCTATATTCTAGTCTTGCACCCAGATATTTATACTCTTACACTCTTGGGAACTGCCTCACACCCTGGGGAAATCTAGGATTCACTATCCTTCCCCTCATTGACATAGGAGTGCCTGCTAATGCATAGTTACATGTCCCACACTGAGCCTCCCCCCTTAGCAACCATTACTCACTGGCCAGGTCATCTTATGCCTGACATTGACTTGCATGGCAGAATACTGGTTTTAGTTAGAATGCTCATTTTAAGTTTATTTTCTTATTTTCACCTCAATCCCATTTGCATGCTGCTGCCCTATGCTTAAACAGCCGAGATAGGCGAAAAAAAAATAAAAGTTGATTTTTTTATTTTTTAAACAGTTTGCAATGCCAGTGGCCTTATACTTGGCCATTGGCATGCTTCCTCAATGATATGCAGCCTTTATTTGAAGCTGTCATAGCTCTGTTTTGGAATTTGCAGAAATGCACTCGGTTACTAACCGAGTACATTTCTGCAGATTGCACTAGTCTTGCACGGACTATTGCAAGCTTCCTGGATTGCAAAATAACCTCATTTGCATGGATTTTTCCTGAAAATTAGGTTATTTGCATACCAGGGCTTAGTCTGTGCAAGATTAGTGCTGGAGCTCTCGTGCACGCCCCTGCCAGCTGTTCCTGGATCACACGGCAGACATATTGCCTGCATGAGCTCCTGCACTCATCTTGCACTCCGTGCAAGCTTTTGAGAATCCGGGGGATAGTCTAATCTTTATAGTCCTAGGTATTTCTACAAGAAAACATACTTGTAAAAAAAACTTACTTAAGACAACAGGCAGTACTGTAGGTTAGATGTCCAAGATCAAAATGCTTAATAATTTCTGGTTCTCACTGTTTAAATTGAAACTGCAGTTCTGATAAAATATTACATCATTTGTTTACACTTTCCTGGTACCCAGGCCACACAGAACTGCATTTACATTCTTTTACACTTAGAGCAATAAAGGACATTCCACATGTAAATTCTGGTTATTAACTTTAGCCTTAAAACAATAGGCAGGATGCTTACTCCAGACGCATCGACTCCAAATTTTAACTTCAAAGGAATAAACATACCCCGGGATTCATGAAGCTCAGTGCAAGGCTGGCGTTAGGCTTGCGCCGACCGTGCGGCATGAAGATGGTGCAGAAGCACCAAATGCATATTAATGAAGGCGCGCTGCTGCCACAGCCACGTGCATAGGAAAGGTGAGCGAGTGCATAGGGCGTGTCGAAGTGCCGCACGGAGGCGTGGAAATGTCAGCTGTCGACGTGCAACCTAAAATGCTTGAATATAACAATTTGCAAGCAATAGTAATCACATCTGTCAGTGTCTGTGGATACTGAAACATATGCAAAGCATGCAAGACAGTTCCTGCGAACACAAAATGAAGAAGCAAACACAAATGCATGGTAGGGAATAATGGGTCCATATCCCGCGAACAAATGACATTGAAAACCGTGTGCCCATAGTCCAACGCAGTGTAGATCATTATACCAAATGGAAGTGAAACGCATCATATGTTAGCACGCCGCCGATAGGTACATCCAGCCCAATGGTCAGGGTCACCAGGTGACCCATATTTTGATGGAGGATACACAGCTGAGCAGATGTGTCCATAACAAAAAACACAATAAATGTACATATCTAGCGACCGTATGACCAAATTATATCCCACAACGCATGTAATAGTCACATACAATAGGTATGTCCGTATTTCACATACCAAATGTGACAGGAAATAGAATAAGCATGTAAATGAAACAGAAGGAGCATATAAATTGCTACAACAATAAGGCAGCATGTAGGCTGAAAGGAACAGTATTATCCATACCTTTGACTGTGGGTACATGTTTTCCAGTACATTTGGATATGTGTCCGGAATATATCCCATCCTGGACATAGGAAAAGGTGGCATCCTATGAATGATTAGAACAGTCGGCCAAAATCCGGACATCAGCGGTCCAAGCCGAACTTGTCAGGATGTGTCACAGTTGAACGGGTATTACCCGGGTATACCAACCATGTCATGAAAATTAAGTATGGGTGTGTACCTATGTGCATTAGGTATAGCATGTGGAAAGTCAAACATGGCAGGGTAGTCCACACAACCATACAGGTACCTGACATATGTAGGGTATGCAATGTGTTACCTTGACCGTGTCATAGGCCATCAACCAAAGCAGTGATGATGGAGTGTCAGGAATATGTGTGTGGGGGTGAATGGGTAATGGTATAATCCTCCAAGGCGACACTGTGTCGTATGCAGAATAGGTGAACCGGAGGTGTATGAGGGAGCACCAGGTGAAGCAGAAAGAAACACAAAAACATGTATACACATCTGCAATACAACCAGACAGGCCATACTGTAGAACACAATCCCACAAACATATGAATATTAAAATGTGCGATACAAATGTATAGACATGTCATTGGCACATACCCACAGATTGGTCCTGATGGAACTGGCCATATCAAATGCAACACACCTGGATGCATAATGGACTACCCAGCATCCCCTCCACAGCACACAACCCGCTCCCAAACCTGAACATCCACCAAATCCAGCCATACTTGGCCTACTGGTTTGGTGCAGCCACATCTACACATAGTGACCACTACGCATATGTAGTAGGTAGTGTTACCCTAGGCAGTTTCAGGATTGCAAACTATGTATCCCTTGCATGTAAAACCCACAGCACATTTTTGTAATGCCAGAAGAATGTTCGGTATTTGTCTTGTTTTGGTCTTGATCAATTTTTGGGATATCCCTCATGGGATAAATAACCTGTGTAAACATTAGAATGGGTATGAAGACACGAAGTCCAGTCCTGTAGATATCTGGACACAAGTTGGAATGTGCAGTAGTGGTGCAGGAGACTGTCTAGCCCTAGGTGGTCATGCAGAACCTACTACCCAGGATCAAACACCTGCCCATGAAGCACGTGTCCCGACACGAATAAGCGAGAGAATATATTGCACACATTCGCATAGTGGCACATGATATAAGGGTGATGAAGGCACTGACATAAACAGGATACCCCCTGATCCACTGTGTGAGGGACAATTAATTTGTGTGTAGGTGTGACCTGGCCAACAATGATACAATGCCAAATGTCCTGTGATTGTAGGAAATAACTATGTACCATACTGCATGTAACAGTTGCCTAAAGCGGTCACGTCAGGATAGAATAAATGTAATTCATAGAAGAAACAGGCAAACAACACAAGTGCCAAAGGTATAGGGCTCACAGCTAGGAAACAAATGAATGTTCTAAACCTGCACTTACCATGGTTTATGTGTTGGCTCAAACAATCTGGTGTCCGCAGTAGGGTTACCATCTGTTCCGCTTTGCGAGGGACAGTCCCTCTTTGGACAGTTGTGTCCTTACAAAATACATTACAAATGGCAAATGTCCTGGGATTGTAGGACATAATTATGTCCAATATGTTATGTAATAGTTGCAGAAAATAATTATTTCAGTATCTAAAATACCTAAATGTTACAAGAAACAGAATAAACAACTAAACCGCTACAACAATAGGCTTTTATGTAGGCAAATAAGTAAAGTTCTATCCTTATTGTCAGCTTGTAAAATCAGATGTGTGTTCCGAAAATGTCCCATCTTAGCCATTTGAAAAGGTGGCAACCCTAGTCCCAAGAATACATCCCAGCCTGTACATATGACAATGTCAATGCTACCAACGGTCAGAGCATTCGCACAATAACTGGCCAGCCTCTTAACCACTCACAAAGCCAGTGACCTTTGGGGGAAAGGTGTTGAATGAGAATGACTACTGACAACAATGAAGAGTAATAGACGCATTTAACTGCAGAAAATTAGTAGTATTACGAATCTGTCAACACTTTCCAAGTTAATAGTACTAATATGGTAGAAGTGTCTATGATTGTCACTGAGTTGTCATAGCCTTGTCCCTGTCACTGTAGAAACGAGTCCCTGAGTATCAAAGAGGTCTGTACACATAAGTACACCAACCAACTGTCACATCTGTTGACAGGACTATTGCATACCTGTAATGAATTTATAACATATGCCCAGAATCTATAAATGAATGAAATAGTCAAATGGGAAGGAAAACACATGGAAACCACCCCGCAACCTGCATTATGTAGTGGAACTACTCCCCGATCTAAACTATGTAGAGCCGACCCAATAATGTGGTCAGAGGTGCCCAAACACCTGCATCTGTAAACACAGGCAGAACGTTAAAATCTTGACAAACACTATCCATGTGCTACTTCTGATCTATAAACAGCACCAGGGCAGTTCTAGTCACCAGTCGGCCAAAACCAGCACATGAACACCCTGACAATCAAACATGCGTATGTGCGAGGACTATAAGCGTAGGAGTTCTGAATATCCTTGGAGTGAGTAGACATGCAACACGGGTCCAGAGCAGTAGGAAACAGGGAATGTCCTAATTGTAGTACTGCAGTTTTCCCAGCAGGAGAATGGATGCCTGCTGTGTAAGGGAAGCGGTGAGGCGTATGTCAGAGTAGCTATGAACCATGGGTATACATATAAATGAGCCAGAACAACAATAGTGTAGTGGTTACAGCATCCGCCCAACATAAAGGCATTCCCGGTTCAAGTACGACTATAGCACATATTAATTGTGTAATGAATGCCTCTGTGCTGTAAAGCCAACATTTATACATGTAAAGGTAATCGCGATCGCATGGGTCCGTTAACCGAATTCCATCAAAGTGGTACTTTCATAAGGAATAAGGCACATGTAATAAGTGCCTGTAAACATATGTAACTCAGAATAAGTAGATGCAAGTGTGCCTGTGCGGGTGTATGCAGCTATTAGCATAGCAAATGTATGCTGTAACTTTTATATACATAGATAGATGTGTGTATAGATAAGTATCCACAGACATAACAGAAATATGTAATTATATATCTACATATTTATCTATATATACACATATATATAAATATATATATATATATATATATATATATACATACACATATATATATGTACGTATATATATATATATATATATATATATATACAGATATATATATATATATATATATATATATACACATATGTATATATATATATATATATATATATATATATATATATATATATACATACATGCATACATGTAAGGAATTATAAAGTGCTCGCAGTGTATGTCACATAAAGCTGCGAGCACCGCTCTTCACACCAGAGGCAGGGTTATATCAGTGGCCATAACATTGTTGAAGTGCTACATCAACATTGTAAACAGACGGAATGTAGTACATGTTGTGACCGCCTACACTTGTAACCCACAAGTCATTCGTAATCCATAACACCAGGAAAGGCACGTATGTACAAATATGAATGGATGGTGAGCCTGTGAATACATGAGGCGGTACCAAATGTGTGTAGGGCCCCAACGCTCATGAGAGGGCAATGTGTAAAGGTGTGTCATGGCTGCGATATCAGGTGTATAATGGCTGTTATGCATGGAAACTCAACACGGGTGTGCAGGAGAAACTATGGATATGCGATTATGGACACAGGAGTGCTAGGGTATGTTGCGCCGGGTGCAATGGAGTGGCCCGTAGAGATCAGCTAATACATAGGTGCGATTCCCAGATAGAGTGTCGTTTGCATGGAGACATGCGTGAATGGGCGTATCGTTGTCAGATGTTGTGCGTCAGGGCTGGCAGCCCGGCACGTAAAACTTATACGCCACCCATGAGCGGAACGGAGTTCTACTGTGACAACCCCAAACCGGGAAAAGCAGAAAGACACAACTACATGAAGACAACAATATGTTGACGTACAGTCACAGAAACGCACATCCTATCAACAGTAATAATAGGAATGTGCACAGAAAAAAAAACAGTAGCAGGAATAATAGGCTGCGCATATGAGTAATAGGTCGAATGACACTATCACATCCCAGTTAGCAGCTGCACCCCAGACATGAAAAACGTGTGACATCTGTCCACTGTATAACGTGCAATATACTGAGCACAAGTTCACTGGAGTGAAGTGCCGGTGTCATAATGACTAAGGCAATAGTATGCTGTTGAAGCAGAGATAAAACCCAATACACATGTGTAAGTGTCCATGTCCGGTAAATGTATAGGTTAACGGACACACAGATGTATATATAGATAAAAACGTATATACACATATATCTATATTAATTTACATACGCATATATACTCATAAGGATATATATGTACACACACAAGGATATACTATGGATATATATAGATAGATATATATCCATATATATATATATATATATATATATATATATATATATATATATATATATATATACACACAAACAAAAGGCACTGATATGTACACATACACACAAAACAAAATATATATGTCAGTGTAGATATACACATGTACATAAATAGGTTACTTCACTGCAATTAGGGTTAACATATTTACAGCCCGGGCATATGTGACTGGGAGGTCCAATAAATAAACGTTGTACCCCCCACATCGCCCAGCTGGGCCGGACAGACATACAGACAAGCAATACAGATCAATACACTGCCGCTGTCCAAAACACCGGTAGGAAAGTACCAGTGGGAGAGTTCTGCAAGGTCTACACTTTAAACATGGATAACGGTGTCCCTTGTGGGACCCCAAAAATTCAGGGTACGTGTGAATCTGCTGACATTAATACGAGCAGGATGTAGGTGTACATGGAACAGTAGGTTGTGCAAGTGTGATAATACATGGGCTGACAAAACCTACGACATGTGTCCCGAGATGGGTAGAGTGGGCAATGGGTAGGGGTGTGCTCATACCCCAGCTGCGCTCGCAGTAAGTATTTGTCATGACTGCTGTAGAGGGGTGCCAGGTAGGTGGACCATGGGTATGCATTAATGGGCTTAAGTGTGCAGGTGCTGGTTTGCAGAGATGTAGTAGGCGCGCCCAGTGGAAGTCATTAATATTCCTATTTGGGCATAGCATACAACTACACCTCCCAAACCTGAAGAGCACATCTACCGGATAGTCTGTAAACCATCGGGGGAATACATAGAGACCAAATCAGTGCCGTGTACCCGATTGGCATGGACGTCCATAGTTATGTATCAGAATGTAACAAAGTCCAACTAAACACTTCCAGAACTAGTGATATTAGGTGAACAGGTGGTGGAATACAGGTAATGACAGATGACAACATGTATGAGTCATAAATAGCATGTACCTCGGCAAACGTGAATGAATACATGTGCTCTGTGACTGTGACTGTGTCTGGTTAATAGAACCAATCATCTAAATGTGTCCCACAGGGTGTTATGCATTGTCCCTGATACAGTGTTCATTCA
This sequence comes from Protopterus annectens, assembly GCF_019279795.1. Lineage (NCBI taxonomy): Eukaryota > Metazoa > Chordata > Ceratodontiformes > Protopteridae > Protopterus > Protopterus annectens. Next base: position 78,440,945 of record NC_056731.1, read on the forward strand.
CACCCATTGGTATGTGAGTTCTGCTACTGACAGAAAGTGCATAATTTGCTGACCACCTTAGGTAGATGATAGCATAATAGAAGAGGTTCAACACCTGTCTGGGCAGTTGTGTCCTGCAAAATGACAGTTATGGTACATGGCCTGTGTGTTCGGGAATGGAGGCTATATAGTGTGTGTAGTGGTGTCAGACATCAATTTGTTGTATCAGTAACAGCTACATGTTATAAGAAACAGTATTATCAATTATAATGCTACATGAATAACCTTAACATATGCAAACCATGGAGGTCGTTCGTTTACTGCTGGCTGTGGGTATGTGATGCCTTGACACATGTGATAGCTCTACATATAGTGTCTATAGGGCCACCACCATTCTGAATGGCCAAAGTGGAACCTGCTCTGTAGAAATGTCAGATGTACCAGGGCAGAACATACCTACAGCCATGCATAGTACAGAAATATACATATCGGAACAAATCAAAGCGTAGTCTAGCAGCAGTAAAGTTGCTTATGCTACTACATATGACATATCGACGTGTCAGGTATACAAGACCTGTTACAAGCAACCAGTACAGACACATACAACATGATAATGTCCCCTAATCAGGACAGTTGCAATGGCTAGAGTATTGTCCATACCACTCAACTGTCCCTGAATGTCAGGTACGTCCCTGAGTTTGACTGAAAGTTTAACTCTGTCCCTCTTAATCCCTCCTAAAATTAGTGGCTGTTGAAGGAAAGGTGGTGAATTACACTTACTGACTAATGCTAATAAGTAAGAGTTATAAACAACTGTTACTTCAGAATATGTGTATTAGGTCATATGCCCTGATTCTGTCAATGTTTCAAGTTAATAGCACTACTTTTGTAAAAGTGTCCCTGATTTTTCTTGACCTGTCCCTGATTCTGTAGAAATGTGTCCCCGATTGGTGGAGAGTTCTGGTATTGTCACATGAGATATGCATGATGAGGGACTGTCCCATGCAAAGTGGGAAAGGTGTCACTCCTAGGTTTGATGGGGGCACAGCCAACAGTTGTACACATCTGCCACTACTGTACTGGTATGCTGGGTACTCCATGTCAGTGTGTGAACCTACCTAAATTGCTGATTGGAGGGATACCAGGGTACGTCAGTTCCCAGCTTTAATTACCAGCACAGTGGTGTTGGACATCCTAGCTTACACAACCTACATCAAACTGCCTGGCCTGCTGTCATCTGTGCATGTCTTAGGGGGTTGGGGTCATTCATTGGGCATATCCATAGGCCATCGTATATCATTTGTCTGTATTGGTCCACATCTGTCCAGCTGCATGGAATGCGTGTGGGCTGTACGGACACACATGATGGTCAGCCCATAATCTGCAGTGGGTTAGGACACCCTGTGTACTACAGGCTACCATTGTGACCCCCGTATGTGCTACAGAGGTCATGGTGTCACTATGGATATGTACTGTCTGCTGCCCTAACATTTGGCCACCACAGTCACTTGTATGCTCACATACATACCATAGCAATGGGTAACTACACATTCTAATACAACTGCCACTTGTTAGGTCAATAGACATACCCTGGGTGTGTTCCGGAGTTGAGGACGGTGCTGGAGTGCTGCCTATGTTGGATGCACACAGTGCACCTCCTATACATGGCCGAGCACAGGTACTGTCATGTTTGCCATCCATTGTACTGTGTGCGGGTCAGAGAGGGGAAATCCGTGGGTACCTACTGTGTCAGTGCATATGCCTTGTGCATATGCCTTGTGTTGCCTCTTTGCCAAGGGCAGTCATACTGTGCACGGGCGGCTTTCACCGACTGTGCCCTGCTCAGGTAGTTCCTTCACCAAGTCACACTGTGCCTGTACAGGCCTTAGCAGTGGTGTTGGGCCATGTGGCCCTGCCCCATGCTGTTCCTGCTGCAACTGTTACTGCAGGATAACATTGTGTAGCATAGCAAATACCATAACAACTTGTATACATGTAGCTTGTGAATACTGCAGAGCTCCAACGGATGTGTCCAGATACCAGAACTGTGAACTGAGCATCCCAAACACATGCACAAGAATATGTCTTGCCTGTGCATCTGCCTCAGTATGGTGTGAGTGTTCAGGTGTGTGTGCATTGTTGATGTGTGTCATCAGCCACGACACCAGTGTTTACCCAGCATCCCCCACTAGGAGACTGTAAGGGATTTCCATATTGGCATTGATGTGCTACAGCTGTGTCAGAAGCCATATATCGGACACATCATAGTTTCCAGGGCAGACAGCACACACATTCAATTTCATGCCCTGGCCATCACATATGGCTTAGCTGTTGGAGGGTATGCCCCTGCAGTGACTGTAGGCCCTACCCCTGCTCACCGGGTGGTGCTACGATGTGTATGTGTATGCAGGCTATAGCACCCAGTACCCCAGGGTAGTCATCCATGTGGTTGAACAGATGCATATTGCTGGTCTTCTAATCACGAGTGTTGAAGACATGTACGTGCTCACTAGCATGTGTTGACATGGCATCTGTGAACTGGTGCAATACTCTGGATGCAGAAGCCTGTGAGATACCCATGATATCCCCAGTTGTGCTGTGTGAGGTATCTGTGGCAAGTACACCTAGGCCAGCACATACCATGGTATCCACTGTGATGTGTTTCCCTCGGCCTGTTTGATGTGTTAGGTGTGGCAGGCACAGGTCAACAAGCTACTGTAGGAGGTCTCTGTCCACCCCATAGTGCTCCAACATCCACAGCCCATGTAGCCCCTGATAAGTCACCCTCGGTCTATAAAGTCTTATGTCACCCCAGTAAGGGTTGTTCGGCAGCATACACAGCCTCCTGCACATATTGGTATATGTTGCCTGCTGCAGCCCATGTCATTTGGTTGGACTGTGTCATGAAATGTCCCTGAAGGTATACACCGGTGGTATAGAGTGCGGACGAAACCTGTGTGTATGCTGCTTGCTCGCATTAACGTACTGTTCATGTGCGGGCTGGCCATGTCGCCTGCTGATTGTGCTGATCAACACCAGTTTGTGCAGCCTGTACACCCTGACTACCCCACCACTGCTGTCATCCCTCCCAATGTCACCAGGAAGGTATAGACACACCCCTAGCTTAGGTGTGCTAAGGCAGGAGCACTCCCAAGGCACAGTACTGCAATGTACGTACAGTATGCCTGACCCCCCTCCCATGCTGTCAACTATATTCAAGACCTGCACCCGGCTGACTACACACATACACTCCAGGGACCAGCAGCACACCCTGGTGATAAATGTGATATACTATAGTCAACCTCATCTGCAGAGTATAGTCTTCTAATGAATAGTTATATGACCCATACCGAACCTCTAAATTAATAACCACTGCTAAGTGTTGCTCAGATCCATACACAACTGGCAACAGGTGCCTTACTATCACTATATTCGATGTCCCATGGTCTTCCCAGCAACAAAATAACCGGTGTCTACACGACTACAACCCGTGGCCCTGCACACTACAGACGATGTGCATTTCCACCACGCCATGGCAGATATACATAGATCCCAGGTTATCACAAACATTCAATAGTGCTGATGTCCCCAGACATATATGTTCACATCTATGTCCACCTCTACATCTACATATATCATATATATTATTTGTATACATATATACATGGACATACATATATATATATATATATATATATATATATATATATATATATATATATATATATATATATATATATATATATATATATATATATATATACACATACATACACACATATACATGTACACACATATGTAGATATGGCATTTATATCACAACAGCGGACCCCATGACAGCAATACATTAGACAGGAATGAAAAGGAAACTACATGTGCCACCTACATCATGTAGTGTTGTTACTATCAAGGCACGTGTGTTATATTGTGTCACACGGGTCAGACAGTATCAAGGGTAAGAGTAGAGCTGCTGACAGTTACTCACAAGACCTATTGGTGAATGTATGTGTTGACAACCCAGTGTCTTGGCAGAATATGCGGGCTGTGGACACTATATAGGTCAGCAACAAAATACACTGAACACATCCCGCAGCTAGCCATCCACAGATACCAACACATACGGTACAACTGCCAAACACACACACCTGCTATGCCTTGGAATCAAGCACCTACCTGTCTAGTCTACCACACTACAGCATTATGCAGTAACAGAACGCACTACCGAGTTCCAGCATCACCGCACTCCCACAGGCATACATCTAAGTGGATGACATCATCAGCAAAGGCAAAGACACCGATAGGGAATGTATGGGGAGTGAGCCATATAAAAGCATTACTCTGTCCCCAGGCAGCTGGAAACACACACACAGACACACACTTGGCAAGGCTGGGAGTCAAGCACACACCGAACTAGCTTATCACACTACAGCATTATGTAGTTACAGAACGCGCTATCGAGATTAGTGGAACATAGCACTCCCAGAGGCATACTTCTAGGTGGATGACATCATCCGCAATGGCAAAGACGCCGATAGGGAATGTATGTGGAGTGAGCCATCTAAAAGCATTACTCTGTCCCCAGGCAGCTGGAAACACACACTTGGCAGGGCTGGGAGTCGAACATACCCCTAACTACCTTATCACACTACAGCATTACGCAGTTACAGAATGCGCTTTCGAGCTTACTGGTACGCAGCACTCCCAGAGACATATTTCTAGGTGCATGAAATCATCTGCAAAGGCAAAGATGCCAATAGGGAATGTATGTGGAGTGAGACGTCTAAAAGCATTACTCTGTCCCCAGGCAGCCGGAAACACACACACACACACACTTGGCAGGGCTGGGAGTCGAACATACATCTAACTACCTTATCACACTACAGCATTATGCAGTTACAGAATGCGCTACCGAGATTACCGGAACACAGCTCTCCCAGAGGCATACTTCTAGGTGGATGACATCATCCGCAAAGGCAAAGACGCCGATAGGGAATGTATAGAGAGTGAGCAGTCTAAAAGCATATTACTGTCCCAAGGTAGACGTAGACAAACACACAGCAGTGGTGTGAGCGGGACAACTGCCTATCTACGGAGCACTATTACAACAGTATATAGATACAAGACGCACCACAGACAGTACACCCTTCAAGACAGTCAACCAATGTATTCAATGTAGGCATCCATCCTGACGTGGGGTATGGACATCTGTTGCCTGGATGACCACCATCGCTATACAGGATGTCAATGGCCATGCCCATACACAGAGGCACATCACCGACACAAGGTGTCACTGGGCATGATCACACACTTAGTATCACAGGTCCATTTGGAATTTACTGTGTGCCCATCTACACAACGGCATACTGGGCATGCTCACACTTAGTAGAAGCGAAGGGCTATCTTGCATGCACACGGATTCTAAACATGGAAAGGCACAGTTTGGAATGTACTGTGTGTCCAGCTACACAACGGTGTACTGGGCATGCTCACGTACTTAGCAGTTGCAAAGAGCTGTCTTGCATGCACACGGATTCTAAACATGAAAGGGCACAGTTTGGAATGTACAGTGTGTCCATCTACACAACGGCGTACTGGGCATGCTCACACACTTAGCAGTAGCAAAGGGCTGTCTTGCATGCACACGTATTCTAAACATGGAAGGGCACAGTATGGTGTTACTGTCCCCACGTACATGAAGGCCACTCACATGTACTGACCAGTACACACTCCAGAGCCATCACAGATGTCTCAGGTGTAGATCACACAGGTAAATGCCAAATTCTACTATGTAGCCTTCAGACATTACCATGTCCTTGGACCAGCAACACACATCCATGCATTACCACAACATCGTGTGACTCATGACCAGTGGACTGTACATAGGTCTACAGCAACTGTGCAGACTACACATGTACTGACAGGGTCCATCATGTGTTATGCAATGCAATGATACCACTGTATATAACCAGGTCACTCTACACATAACAGGGGCCCTGGGTCTTACACAGCTGTGACAGATGGCTGTCATGTACACCAAAGAACACACATGTTTGGATATGACATACATGTAATCGCAGTGGATATGTGCATGGACCACACGCACACACACACACACACACACACACACACACACACACACACACACACACACACACACACACACACACACACACACACGCAACACATATGTACATGGCATAGGTTTTGCTGTCCTCCATGCAGACAAGTGGCTACTGATATCACACACATGCACATTGAAGGTAAGTCCATGGCTGTTGAATGCTAACAGTACATGAGGTAGCAATGTTGACCGAGGAAACATTCCCTCTGTACTAGTTACCCATGACACCCATCATATCATACAACAGTCCATGTGTTATGTATGTCACCACAAATGTCCACCAATTGCAATGCATACAAACATGGGTACATGACAGGCATGTAGGACCAACACACATGCACATGTAGTGGTGTGCATGCAGCTACCATGCATGTGCAGTAGCTGATGTATGTAATTCATCTGTGCCTAACTACAACATGCAGTTGCAATGCAGCCCCATCATTGACACCTGTATATGGTGAAATACTGACAGTATGGTAGGATGTACATCAGGTATGGATGGATGTGTGTACATAAAGTGGTGATCCACCTTTGCAGATGGATGTTTGCTGGGGACGGCTCACAGGTGTGTCACAAGCCATCCTACCATTACATGTGCAAACAGTACGCTATGTTACTGTTACTTGACGGTGAAGACATAAAACCTACACAGTGGTTGGGTGTTACTGACTGTAAGTCACATGGCACCTGTAACACTTACATCCTCCCCTGTACATATAGCAGCACAATTGCCGAAGGTAGTGTTGGTACACATAATGCGGCCAATACTGCTGCATGTCTGTCAGACGTATCATCATATAGCAGGTGTATCATTCACAGTACTGCCATGTGTGTTTGCTTGTGTGACCATATATGCCACATATGGTGGGGAATAAATCTCAATTGTTACACACCCCTGTACACTGTTGTAGAGATCTGTACATACTGCAGTGTGGAAAGCATGACGTAGGCAGGGGTGGTGTGTGTATCACACACATGTCAGCTATCCGTATGTGAATGACATTTGTGGACTCCACAGTGTGTGTGTGTGTGTGTGTGTGTGTGTGTGTGTGTGTGTGTGTGTGTGTGTATATGTATGGCTGTCCGGTGCATGGAGTGAGGGTGTATGCTACCATACAGAACAGACAGGATCCCTAACCCCTCATGGTGATGCAGTCTACTACACTGTTGATGCCATCGGTCTCAGCCTTACTGGCTATCTGTACATGTTCATTCTCTGTGTTGCGTTGTGTGGGTGCACAGTACTGTGAGGGTGATTACCACATAGGCAGGAGTCCTCACCTCAACATTATAGATTGTGCGTTATAGTGTTGTTGACCCCGTGAGTGTGGGCATGTTACTGTGTGTTTCTGTGTATGTCTGTGTGTGTTCTCATCCTGTAATGTGACAGGGTATTACTGCTACACAGTGAGGCCTCATGCTATCAAGTGGCCTCTAACATTATCATCAGCCAGACTGCTGTGTAAACCCCCCCACACCATGTCAACATACCTGTGATGTGACCTGGTATGGATGTCACGTCTCTAGCCACTGTAGCCTATTAAACAGCCCACATGCTTCTGGATCAGTAGATGTGTGGACATCTGTGGTATGGTAGCCTTTCTAACAGTCAGGTTGAGGCTACGTATAGCATGCTGGTATTGCCATACATGCCTGTGAGTACTCCACATTTACAAATGGGAAACTGCAAACACTGCTACTTGCAAGTAGACCATAAAGAGGGAACCAGGGCATCATTACCAACATGCTGTTAATGTTGTTATCAAGACACATACTGTGAACATATAACAATGCATTATAAACCTGTACTACATGGTATGTCTGGTGCATATCAACAGTACACAACTAATGTAATATACACTTCTCTCACTATTCTGTTCACCCTGTGCATCAGACCATTTGAGCATGTCCCTGCACCGATGGTGTGGATGACAGGGATGTGGCACAGGCATCATCATATGCACAGGGTGATGATGTTTGCCAGGGGCATAGGCTGCATCAGTGGATGACATCATGTGTATGGGTAAGGGCCAGTGACCTGATTGGACATGTGTGGTCATTATGCATGTGGGTGTTGCGTTGCCCTACATATGTTTTTCTGTGTGTGTGTATGATTGCACACAGTTCTGCCTTTTGCCAGGCCTACACAGGGGTATTATTGACAGCTCCAGATTGGACAGACCAGAATGTACAGCTCACTGTGTCCGGCCACGGCCACGTGACCTGTGCCTGCCAGGGATTGCACGGGCACTACCAGGCAGAGGTATAGATTGGCTACTGTCCGATGACACATGTCCACTGGAACTGTGTCCCCACTGGGAACATCCAGGGCCACATCCAAGTGGCCTGCTGTGTCCTGGTGTGGGCAGCGCAGCACCAGGTGCACGGCTATTGCTACTGGCACTATGGGAGCGGGCATGTGAGGTGGCTCATTCATGTTGACCTGCACTAGGTGGTGTAGCTGGCCTATGTCCACATGGCCTACACCTCACTCCTACCAGATGTTTCAGCACAGACAGCTCACACTTGCGGATTGCCATGCCATGGTCAAGGATTCCGACCATGTCACCTAATCGCCTGTCCAGAACATCAGCAATCTGCTGTTGAGCATTTGCCAATGCCTGGATGTTGTTGTTTAGAGTACAGATAGCAGCCTTCTGAAGCCTTTTCCCTTCTCTGTTCTTCCGTTCAGCATGTGCCTGTGCCGCCATTACAGTCTGGAACATGCGTCTAGTGACACCAGCTGCTGCGCTCTGTCCTGCAGGTGCATGTCTGCCAGAGGTCCTCCTATGAGCAGCACAGGCCACATGCCTATGTGGCACATCTGCAGTCATTATACTGACACCATGGTGTGGAGACACACCTTCTGTAGCCACCACACATTCCTGTTCCAAGCTAAGACACGCTGACTGTCCTTCCTCTATGGCTACTGGTGATGGGGTATGTGTTGGCATGAGAACTGTGTGCAGGGAAGAGGGGGACATAGCTGGGATGGTAACCACTGGCACATATTCAGCCCCTGACAACCCTGCCTGTACCTCATGCATATGTTCATCACTGCTAGTATCTGTGGGAACACTAACATCAGATGGACCACAGGAGGGTAATGCACCTACATCACCTGTGAATGCAAAAAAAGACTCTACATTACAATAGACACACACACACAGACACACACACACACACACACACAGACACACACACACAGACACACCATGCATGTGATTTGACAGACGGCATGCAGCATGCATGTGATACAGCAGACGGCATGCAGCTCAGACATTAATAGTGGTAGTTAGCATACCTCCCTGGGTTGCACACAACAGAAAGCAGGTGTCATATCAGTAGCCATGCAGTTCACACAATCATGGTAGTAAGCATGCATCCCTGTGATACACCATGTGGACCAGCACAGGTTGACAGTACACATGGCTGAAGTGACCTTGACATGTAATCTGCTGTCGTGTGCATTGACATGCATACATGTCTGACACAATGGTGTCCTGACACATGTACAGCATTGTAATGGGTATCACATTGCAGTGTTGTCTGTATGCCCTACAGATAGAATGCACATTTAGCAAATGTGCATGCGCATGGGAGGGTAGTGTGAGGCGTCTACATTGCTATACAGTGTGAAGTACAGACACTGTGCCATTGCATGGCATCATGAGGCATCTATATTGCTATACAGTGTGTAATATGCACACATTGCATAGCCATAACTGCCTGCATACACATGACATAACTGTGGATTGCGACCCACGTTGCTGAGGTGTATACACACCAAACCATGCTGTGTCATGTGACAGGTCACTGGAAGACCTACGGATGACAGCCCTGCACAACTACTACAGAGTCTTAGCTGCCTGGCAACCATGTCCACACATGGCAGATTTGTCAATACACCATGTCCCACATGACATTGATGTACCACACACACGAGGTGCACGGCTGATGGTGATGTCCTACAGCAGCAAGGGAAATGTATGGTATCTGTGGCCTGATGTGGTGTCAATGTCTGTGGAAGCTGTACAGGTGACTACTGTCATGCTATGACACAGTCGTGATGTTCAACACATCTTATATGGTCGACTTACATGACACCTCCACTAGCTATGCACAGGCTTTTAGGATGTCCAGTGTACCACATCAACTGTATAATCAGTCAACTAAGGCTATAGTTGGACCATGTGTGGACAATGTGTAACAGGATGTATACACATCACATCTACTTTGTGGCTACATGTCTCTGGCCATCCTGCATGGCCATGTGTGAACATGTGTTGGTCAAATGTTTGTGATGGCCATCTATCTCACATGAATGTGTAGTCCCATATGACATACAGCCATAGATGTCAGATATGTCACCGTCCACTGGGCTATGCAGACAACGGGTTGTATGTTTGGTATGTAGGGTATGTATTATGGAATAGTGTGACAATATTGCAGCCAGAACACTACATGTCTGGGATATGTCAGATGGCGCATCACAATATGTGCACCCATTGCAGGGGCATATAACACAATGGTGACTCCTGTGGGCTTCCTATATCCCAGCTCACTGTGTGGTACTGTTTGCGTCCCACACATGTGTTGTTCCAATGTATAGTACATATGCCTACATTGAACAACACCTCCACCGTTGTATGCACAGCTGTCCACACATGTGGCAATGACAGATACTGTGGTTTCATGTCGGTGTTTCATTTCGTTTGTATATATTGCACATGGGTAGCCAGTGTGAATGATGGGAGATGCGATCTGTATATCGTGACTGGACCATACATCATGTGTACATGTGTTAACTGGCCACATGGTGAATAGATATATGCATTAACATGCCTGATACTGATGACAGTCTTACCTGCAATGGACTGATGTCTGTGCGGCATGCCAGAGGCACCTGTAGAGGGGTGACACAGCAGTTTGAACATTATCCATGACTGTATGACAGCCGCAGGGTGCACTGTGCATGTTAACACATTCACCTGTACAATAGCATATAGTATGCACATGTGTGCATACACAGGGTAGCATACTGTAGTATGCAGCATGTGTGTAAACATACCTTGCATATGATGTTACATTACATATTGTACAGTGACACATGCAACTAAATGGGATATAATAGTCATATGTGCAGTAGTGACTTACCAGGCAACTCCAGGCTCATTGGGTGGCAGACACCCACCTCCACGATGGCAGCTAGTGTTTGTTTGTGGATGCTGTTCTGAGGGTGTCCCCAGGCTGGCCAGTAGCTCCTCGGTGTGTGTGAGTGGGGGCTGGGTTGGTGGCCCACCACCTGTTCCACCTTGTTCCCTGGTGATTGCAGTGGCACACTGTTTTGCATGTCGTATCAAGTCCGTGCAGTGTCTGTGCACCTGCTGGTAGCTGCGGATATGGCCACTCACATCATTAACCCTCCTGCTAAGGTCCTGCCACAGGTCATCATGCTGCTGGGCATGCTGTGGCACATGGATGAACAACACCTCGTAGTTCTCATGGAGGTATGGGATGAGGACATCATCCTCCTGGCGGCTGTACGCTGACAGGCGTGAACGAGGCATTATCTGGAAGATATAATGATGGTGACAGGTCACAGTATCACAGAGATGTACACAGATACAGCTGCACATACATTTGTATTAAATCTAGTACATCTGCACAGTTATCTTTGCAAATCACCATGACACTGACACGACTGACATGTTTGTGTCACACATGTAACACCCGTTATGCATTAGATATCATCACCATATATGTGTGTCACCTCATTACATTGTTCATACTCCATGTGAATGCTGTCTTGATGTGGGCATGTCTGTTTGCCTGTACTGGTGTTCGTACCTATCAGCACATGCCTGGATGTGTCCACAGTGTTGCTGTTGACCTTGATGCTGTGTATATGTCACATATCAACACATACCCTACCTTAATGGACATGAGCAGTGACAACGCACACATATGCACGGAACCTTTACATGCATGTGTTTTGCCATATACATCTACACGGCACTGTACAGCATTTCAACATCCTGCCACGGATCGCCTGTGTTGCACATGTGATAGACATGGGACAATGGCAAGCTGGACGTCATTCGCAGGGATGGTTATCAACTGTAGCATGTACGGGCAAGGTTTCCTAGCTGTATCCGACAGCCATTTTACCACCGCATCAGTGCATCAGTGCCACATTACTGATCCAGACAGTTAATAATACATCTACCATGCGGCCATCACACCATGTATGACAGAGATGACATGTGCAGCTTTGATGGACAGGGTTGCATGGTATGGCAGGAGTATGTAACATGTATGGCACAGGGATCTGTCCAGCATGTGGCGATCCTTGTAGTAGGATGGTGGCTGTCCATGACGTATGTCTTTCAGATCAGGATATGTATGTGTAGCATGTCCAACATCACAGTGTAACACATGTGTTTATGCAAGGTAGCCAGCATGCTGCATAGTGGAAGTGAGAATTGTGAAGGCTGGTATTGCCCATCCACGCATGGCCAATACCCCTTAAAGGTGATATCTGATCCGATATTGGTCACCAGAGTGCTGAGTATGCCTGTCCAATGATCTCCATGCTCATGAATGGCATCCTGTCATGACATGGGTGCCTCGTATGACTACCTAATAGGCCTGGAGAAGTCACCAACTCAGGGAGGTGAACTGCACAACACCATCCCTTACACAGTGTCCATAATGTTGACTGCTGCCTAGGTGGTAGTTAATGGGTACAGGGTTATTCACCTAGCGGTGACAATGCTATTATCAGCTGTCAGATTGTGCACATATGTCACACACCTCACCCACAAAGCCCATTCTGTATGTTGTCCACAACACTGAGACAGCTATTGCTCCTTGGTCATGGCCATTCACATCCTTACATACACAGATGCCTCCCATTTGTCTGTGTGGTATGGGCTACAATGAGGGGGGGGGTACAAAACATTAACCCTGTTTTACTGTAGCTGCCACTGGTGTGATATACACATGTCACTCTGACACCTTTTGTAGTGTTGATTCTGTCAACAGGCCACTGGTCGAACACTCCTGTGACATACGAAGGTACATCTAGTATACTCAGTGTAGCTGGAACACGGTATGGGTGATGATGTCCTATGACCTGCCACAGGTATGCTATGTAGTGTGAAATCATCTGTACTGTCATCTATTTCTGTACTGCTAAAATCTACATTGATAAAGGTTCATAGACTTGCAGACCATACTCAGCAGGGTAATAGCGCAGTGCCTCCAATTATGACTGTCGTCTCTACGTGTGGGTTGCAGTGGGTTGATATTATCCAACACCCTATCTGTATTGCATATTCATGCTCAGCACTTGTTCAGAACTTCTGAGCACTTCATGAGCTACTAATTACTATAGCACCCATTCCAACTCATTTCTTACAAGTACACTGTCTGTCCTTACATTTCCAGCTTGCTTACAGTACAACAGCTGTTGTATACACATAACTCACATATCTTGTGAGACATGATTGAATATACAGGCATGTCCAACTGTCACGTACCAGTGCTATTGCCTACCTATATGATGAATATGGCGAACATGAGGCAATAGAGCAATTGTCTCATGTACACAGTCAATGCTCACCTCCCAACATACGACACTACAGCCTGTGGGAGATGCACATATGAACCCATGCTGGGGGTAATGCTCTCACCAACCCAGACTGTACCTGACATTCAAGTGGGGATGTGTAGCATTTGCAACACACCCCACTCATCACATAGTCTCACAAAATCTCCACCACCACAGGCCACACATAGTATGAATACGACATTTGCAGAACCTCTCAATACTCTGTGTAGGCACCAGAGGCAGCCCCCATCACCAAACACAACAACAGTTACTTATAGCCCACAAACTCATGTGTGCCCATCAAATACAGCCAATAGGGTGTTATAACATACCCAACACACCAATCATAGGTGACTCTGTAGGCGGTCATACTGATGTCCCACTCAGCAGGCTACACAAGACAATAGTCTCTTACATCTAGCTGTCGGGTAACTGGTTCTGCAACATAACCTATGCACCCATGCCACAACTCACCAGGTACAATTTGACTGTCATTCTCCATGTTAGTGTGACTGCCCTGAGATGTAACTTCCTAGACTACATGTGCAGGGACATGCAATAGATCTCCATTCTTGTAGCCCAGAAGATATCGGCCAAGCCCTGGGGAGCATTCTGCATGCAACCAGACTAGATACCACTGTACAACAACTGACTGTTTCACTTCAACAGTTGCCTATGCTTCTGCTGTCATTCCACAGGCATCCAGTATATGTCCACTTTGAATGACATGGTCAACAAAACATGATGCTTTGGCACAGATGACCTGCACCTGTCAGCCCTGGGAGTACAGATAACATGTAAGGCTCTTGCTGCTCCTATACTGCCTGTCTTGCACAGTTTCCAATAACATTCACCACCAGAATGGGAACAGGCAAGCAAAACATGGGGTCATGTGACTCAATGCTTGACATCATCGCTGACGCATGTAAGGCATGGCACTGTTTATAATGGACCACTTCAATATCTCTGCAGTGACTGGGACCTGCCTCTAGGCTACACAGAGCACACCTGCACTGACAGGTTTTACGCAGACCACACCTTTCAGTCATGTAACCTGGACCAGAACACCCACGGCTGAGGTGTGTCCATATTTCACTATGTTGTACACACCTCCTGGTTACTTAGCACAATGCATCAGAGGTGATCCACATGCAACAAACTGTGGCCAGAACTGCTATACACATTGTAACATGTTAGGGATTCACCAACATACCCCACACTTACCAGCCCTCATTTCTTGGTGTACTGGACAGTAGGGTTCAGACAGGTACTACTGATGTGCGACTGACACTACCCCACACTTAACTGGGATAGCTACTCATGTACTGACACATTAGGCCAACGCTGTCCAGAATTCATAACCTTCACTCAGCTGGATCAACCCATACTATCCTACACATGGGCATTACCAACATGTCACTGGTGTTCCACACCTGTGGTTATCCCCTCGTTGGTAGTTTCCGAACATATGCTAATCACCCTTGTTATCCACATCCTGGCACCACACCCTTCATGGCATACACAGTACAAGCAGTACAAGATTAGTACAATGCCTACTACAGACGTCTTATGACAGCAGTAGTAAACGTCATGACACCCGTGCATATGGACAATGCACATACAAACGCTGAAACATACCCCAGTGCACTTCATTAGCACTTACACGACTGCATGGATCATGCTATTCCAAACAGAGCCATGATGGTACACACCAGATAACAGACACCACTTTGGGGGTCCAGTTCCATGGACATAATGTACAACAAAAGGTGGAGGCTGTTGCAAAGTGGAATAAAATCCCATGGGTGGGGTAGCTCACTGGTCAGCCTCAGTAGGGCTCCGGGATCCCTTATCACATTCTCCAAACCTAGCTACATAAACATTACTGCCACACATTCCCGGGTGTATCACAAAGCATTATGGAGGTATGTCAGTAGTCAATGGCAATACCCACATCTGCTCTGACATATGATGGTTACTCAGGAACATTACAGAACCGAGTGATGTTGGCAACATCCTGGTGGATGGGTTCAATGCTAACTTTACACCCTCTCACTCCCTACAGGGCCATAGTCCATGCAGGAACATTGCGGGGTCCCTGCATTCACAACTACACAGTTCCAACATGCACTCTCTAAGGCCTGGAACACAGACTCCATGTGACCGTCCAACATCCCAGGCTGTGATTTACACAAACCTCAGAACGACATCTCCCCACTTGGCCACCAGATTCACTAATAGCCTTGTATCAGACATTGTGGCCCCTGAATGGTGCACAGCAGCAGTTATCACACTCCACACAGGTGGCACCACAATGAACCAGAGGGACTATTGCCCTATACACCTGACTGGACTGTTCTGCAAGGCTATAGGGGACATCATCATGGAAGTCATTCACAGAGACATTAGTGGGCTCCAGACCTTTGATGCCACCCAGGTTGGACTTGTTAGGGCCAGACCATGGCTCCTACACCTGGTGGACTCCTTTGATACAGTTACCAGGGTAGTTGATGACGGTAAGGGGTCCACACAGCCTACATTGTCCTCTCATTGGCTTTCGGCACCATTCTCCATTCTGGTATTGACAACATACACATCCACCTGCACATCGACCCCTACGTCTCATGATGTTATGCAAAGTGGCTCACAGACAGGACCCACACAATGAGGGTAGCATACCGTAGTATCTACTGCATTTCAGTTACACTTGGCATACCACAGTCCTCAGTCATAGGGCCCCTCATGTTCGGTATATGCTTCCCTGAGGTACAGGCTAGCACAGAGGGACTTTCCCTGACTAGGTTTCCAGACAACTGCATACAAGGCGCCATGATTGATCCACCAGCTGATACAGACTCCCTCCATAAGGGTGTCACTGTGATGGATACCTGATGTCGATAACATGGCCTCAAGCTGCATGACACATGGTGCATGAACATCCCCTTTGGATTACACCAATCACCCACTGACTATCAAATAGGTGGTAGTCCCCTACATACATGTGACATTATACGGGATCTTAGTACACACGTATGTAGCACCCACTCCTTTGATAACCATATTGCCAATGTGGCGTGGATATGCTTCTACATGGCCACCCATATCTGTACTGGGTTTGTAGCTGGAACAAAGGCACCCATTGTACCTCTAAACTCCTGATGTATACACACATTCAAGGGTACAACACCCCATTTAGGGTGTACCTTACATAACAGTAACGGCTTTACATACCACAACATTAACACACCATGAGGATTGTTGAGCTCCAAAGGTTGACATATGTGGCAGTACTACGGACACCATGACTGTACACATTTGCATACTGCATACTCAGGGGTGACCTCTGCTGAACATACAGGGCCCATGTTCACAACAATGTTCATGGATATACTCTACATAAGCGACATAAGCAAAAGCCACTGAGAACAACATGCTCATGGATTTGTGCACAAACGCAAAGATGAGTGGGATGTTCTTGAGGGTTACATTCCCAAACCAGACACTCACCATGCTTTGGAACATGATTCCTATGTACATCATGCAGGGACACTCAGTAGCACTCTTTATGAGATACCTCACTTGGTGGATGGGAGACAAACATGTATGCCAGAGATCACTGCAGTGGCTGTACTGTGCAGACGTGCAAGTAACACATGGCTCTACTGTTCACAGACAGGACACTACCCTAGAGAGGTGCCGCCAGTGTAAACACTGTAGTTGGGCTTACACATAGACTTGCCAGACAGCATAGTACCTCACTATGAACCTGTGAAGCTATTACATGTCCTTTGTGCATGGTTAATTGAGTAGCTCTTCCATTTCGATTAGATATCATGCTGTTACAGTGTCTCTTGACTACAAGCTATATGTATCCTGTTTTTGTGTATTGTACATGCCAATAGACGATACCTTTTGTTTGCATGATATAACTGTTATGCTGTGTAGAATATCTGACATATCTACCTACAATACTGTACATTACACATATTTACATATTATCCTATAATGCAAAGCATACTTGCACAGCAGGACCACCTTAGGCATGTTATTGTCGTTATATGCCCATGGACATGCCTACTGTGACAGTATCTCAACATATACTATCCCCTGCTATGGCACGTACTTGTTGGACATACCCTTCCACTGACGGTGGGTGGTGTGGAATTGTTCTGTTTAAAGCTCTCATGTAGCATCCCTTGTGGTGTCTGTGATGTTTACCTTGTGGCCCACAGCAGGACACACAATTTCTACAAGCGTTACTATGCTCAGCAAGACATCACTACATAATACCTTTTCCCACTTTATGCATTGTGGACACTTTTAATTAACACAAAACAGGCTATACATACACTAACATACTGAGTGTTCTACATACCTTTTTAGCGTTCCAAACTTTCGTAAATATCTCTCTTGCACCTTTACTGTTTAAACGGTTCTATGGTATGAACATACGGTTTGAATGTCTGACAAGTCATCCTTATATATGTCGATATCTGTGACATGTGGTTTCCTGCTGCCAATTGGTGTTCCTGAGTAAATTATTACATGCACATCAGCTGTGCAGCTATTCCATTCACCAATTACGTGGTAACAGTGGGGTATAATTGAATTCTCCACTTGGGCATTGCCCTTTCGCCCTACCTTCGGGGAGACAGCCTGTATGTGTTTTGTTGTGTGGAATTGCAACTGCTATTTGTAGAGACACAGATATTTTGGATTCATGTCCCCCGTGGATTGTGTGTGACGGCTAGAGTATGTGGTTCTACATGTGAGTGTACCTGTCATCTCAACCATCTGATAAGGGACTATTGCAAACATAACCTGTAACATCGCCGTCTGTTCCATTATACAACAGCTACAATTTCACATGGCGCCTTTACAAATGTGTCTCTCACAAGGTATGTTAACGCTTCTGCAGATGTAATTGAGTGAGTGGATGTTTGTGATGTTATTACAGTCTGTATTGCTATTGTTTCGTGTGTGGAAGATGTAGGTGGGTGAACATAGCATATGCAGGTTTGTGGGGAGTGCAATTCTACTTATTCCATATATGTGTGTGGGCTCCTTCCCTAATTGAAGACCTATCAGTTAGTAGACTGAAACTATGGTTGTTACAGGCTTATACATTGGGCCACTGTTAATTGTTTTCTATATAGTATGCAGGTGAGGTTGATACTTCCATACCTCCGGAAATACAGCAATATGTAAAGGAATGTTACTAAATGACAGCTGTCCCATGTATTTCTGTCACAGATATTTGCACTCATTGCATGGCATGGGTTGCCACCTTTTCAAATGGCCATAGTGGGACATTTGCAGGACACACATTGGTGTTTACAGGCCAACATATACCCACGGTCAGTACACAGGATATCACATACTTTTATCCTGAATACATACTTATTCTTGTAGCACTTTAGCTACTTATCATGTTTCATGTAACATTTACTTTTTTAGATACAGGCATAACTATTTAATGCAACTATTACATAATATATGGGACATAATTATGTCCTACAATCTCAGACATTTGCCCTTTTTAATATTTTTTGTCAGGACACAACTGCCCAGGGAGGAGCTGTCCCTCTTAAAGTGGGACAGGTGGTAACTGTATGCCTACGGCCAGCTATAACCACACCTACCATAATGATCTACCTCCAAGTTAGCACTAATAGACACATGATGCAAACACACACACACACACACACATTACAGTCCCATGGAAATGCACACGGCACCCTCAACCCACACATACACAGACTACGGCAATCACAAACACAGTTGAACACAGTACCTACGTGGACCGCAACACTGGCAGCGATAACTAAATGTCCCTTAATATTGTGATAATATTACACGCAGTTCTCGTGTTCCGGTACTGTGTTCTTTCAGTCTTTCAGCCTCGGGATTAAGCGTGTCAGTATGTGACACATTCCATAGTTGGCAGAATCCTATTTATTTGTACCTCCATGGTTGTGTACATATCGTTGACCTATCTACATATTTGCAGATATAGGTGAATCTGTATATATCAACATATATCTCTCTATCACCCTTTCTATCTCTATTATGTATATGTGTATATATATATATATATATATATATATATATATATATATATATATATATATATATATATATATATATATATATATATATATATATATATATATCTATATATATATACATATATATATGACAGAGAGAGTGACAGGCAGAATACACCTTTCATTGTGTACATGTCGGTGTATACTGTTACCTGGACTTCACACGTTTGTGTTTGAACCTGTCACATTACACACCTGCCATTGGTACATCTTGGATAGCTTACTGTTAGGTGATTGTGTACATGATTGCGTGTTCTACTCCTGGCAGTGGTCATTTTACCCTTCAGAGCAGGCACTATTAGTACAGGGGTAAATAATGCTGGTTTCACCTGTTCTGGATATCATTGACCATGATCTGCGCGATATTCAGAGAAACTTAGCCCTGTTTCGCGCATATCCGTATAGTCATATTTAAACAATGCTTACCAGCACTGGACAACGCATATTTCCATTAACATGTGCTAAACATGATCTGATGACCTGCATCCAACATGCATTATTTGTGCCTTCGGGATTACATTACATCCCTTGCAGGACGTGGGACCGGGAACATGCACGATAGTCACTGTATTTACCACTTGGGCATCTGGGATTTGTACACGTGTCATGGTGTTTTGTATGTGGACTGTACTACGGCTGTTACTCCATACTGCAATGAAATGGGTAACTCAGTTAGTTTACATATGGATGAGACCTATTAATGGTATGTCCAAGTGATGTTTAATGGATGTGCTCCAGCATTGGGTATGTATGTCACAGTGAGCCACACACTATAATGTGCTACACCTTCACACAACTGTAGGTGGAGCATGCTGGGGTGACAGATACCTTTCATGGGTACAGCCCATGCTTCGCCACTACACCCATGATTACATTATATGGAGCCCCTCATTAACGCACCAGGGAATCCATGCAGAGTGTGTGGAGAACAGTGATTACACACATGGATCCCGCAATTGGCTCTGCTCCACTGAGCAACAGTTGGTTACTCGATGTGGTGGCAACAGCAGACACTGTTTGCCTCGATTGATGAATGGCCTCTGACAATCGGACGTGTACCTACCAATGTACCTAGGAACCTATACACACAGTACCAACATATGCTGATAGGTGCATGTACTGTTCAGGTGTTGACATTCCTTGTTCCAATAGCTGTTGTGTGTACAATGGTTGAGGGCTGCCTATGTAGGATTCACACAGTAGGCCACCTATACATTACAATTTACAGGTGGTCGTGTGTGTGTGCCATCCATTTTACTGTGTGTGCAGGTGGAGAGGTGTGTCAGTCCATAGGGGCCTACACTGTCAGAGTATGTGCTATACGTTCCCTCTTTGCCAAGGCATAGGCATATTGGGTACGCCTCCGTCTGCCTACTGGGGCTGGCACAGGGTGTTCGTGGTCTGAATCCCTCTGTGCCTGTGATGGCCTTGGCAATTGCAGTGGACTGTGAAGGCCTTCACCATTTTATCCCTGCTGCAGCTGTTTCCGCAGGATTATATTATGTAGCATGGCACATACTATGAGGATGTGGGCACACATGCCTGGAGAGTACTGCAAGGCTCCACCAGATATGTCCAAGCAATGGAAACATGATTTCAGCATCCCGAACACACGCTCTATGATGATTCTAGTTTGTGCGTGTGCCTCCTTATGGCATTCTTGCATGGGTGTGTGTGCATTTCTGATGGGAGTCATCATCCACGGCTCCAGTGCATAGCCAGCATCCCCCACAAGTTGGCCATGTGGGATGTCCCCCCTGACAAATACCTGATACAGCTGTGAGGCATGCCAGATGTGGGAGTCATGGTAGCTTCCAGGGCTGCCAGCACACACATCCATGATAATGCCCTGGGCATTGCACACAACCTGGCAGTTGATGGAGTGGTATCCCTTGTGGTTTATGCAGTGCCTACCATGCTCTCCGGGTAGTGACTTGATATGTATGTGTGTGCACTCTATTGCACCCAGTCCTCCGGGTAGTGTACCACATGGTGGAAGAGACGCATATTGCTGGCCAACTCCTCCTGAGTTCGGGGGAAGTATATATGCTCATTGGCATGTGGTAACATGGCATCCAGGAACTGGTGTAGTACCCTGGATGCTGATGCCTGTGAGATCCCCATTATATCTCCAGTTGGCCTTTGAAAGGTACCTGTGGCTAGTATTCGCAAGCTTACACATACCTTCCTGTCCACTGGGATGGGTTCCCCTCTGTTGTTTCTGGATCTCAGGCGTGGCCGGCACAGCTCAACTATTTGCTCTAAGATGTCCCTGTCCACCGTGTAATGCTCTACTATCTCTAGATCATGTTACCCCTGGTAGGTTACCCTTGGTATGAACACTCTTCTCCTCCTCTGTGGCCTGCAGTGGTTGTCATCATCATCTTCCACAACACCATCAGTCTCTAACACATGGTGATGAATCACAGCTATGGCAGCTCCCAACATGTACACTGTAAAAGTTCCCCGTATGTTTACACCTATGGTGCAGTGTTTGGGAATACACAGGTGTGTGTGGGGTGCTTTCAAGCTTTATACTATTGTACTGTGAACACCGATGATGTCATAGGGTATGTATGTACGATCGTAGCTACAGGGTATCTTATGTGTTTTACGACAGGAACTACTGTTGTGGTGCCTTTGGTGTTGAATTACATTTGACTGCCGTGGATTACTTCTTGCCCTTCCCTTTACATTCATTCACGTTTCACCTCCCATTTTCTGGCATGCATCCAGCAGCCTGCTTTCATTTGTACTTTCCTACACCTGGCTTATCTTGTGTAATGTGTTCTATGGCCGGTCTACTGCAGGTTTGCTTTGCTCTGCTATGACAGTTCTCTTTTCTTTGCAATCCAACACCTCCCCTATCCTGTTTTGCAGGTTTCT
>NC_056731.1:78473652-78573652 GCF_019279795.1 Protopterus annectens
TTTCTAAATTCATCTAATATTTCTGGTAGACTAGAAACATTCTTCTTTTTCCTTAGAGAAAATTTCTTTAATATGATTTTGCTTATTCAACCTTTTTGTTTTATTTTTAAGTCTATGTAAGTATTTGGGGCTTATTGAGTAAGACAAAAACTTGTATTTCTCTAAAGTTATTTTAACTTTATGAGTTAAAATTTCTTTGTATTTCTCATTTAGTTTGTTTATTTCTTCAATGACTTTTTTGTCCATAATATTTTCTTTATTATGCTTATAAGACTCTAATTTACTTTGAATATCTAATAATTCCTTATCCAAAGATTTCCTTTTATTATTATACCATCTGATACTTTGTCCATATAGATATGATTTTAAAGCATCCCAAACATAAACAATGGAGACTTCAGGTGTATTATTTATTTCTAAAAAATGTTGCACTTCTGAAAGTATATAATCTTTATAGTCTTTTAGTTGAGTTAAATATGCTGGTATCCTTTTGATCTGAACATTGTAAGTACTTTTTATCATGAACTCAAAGACAATTGAATTATGATCTGATATAGGACATGAAATGATTTTAGAATCTATTAATTCTGTTACCATCTGGTTAGAAATAAAGACTCTATCTATTTTTGAATAAGTTTTATATCTGTTAGAAAAAAGGTGTATGGTAATGATTTTGAGTCTATCTGATTATTAATATCATTTAAATGATAAGAATTAACAAAGTCCTTTAAATGTTTTGCATTAGATGTAATTTTCCTTTTTCCTATAGTAGTAGTATCTTTTTCATGTAGGATACAATTAAAGTCACCTGCTAAAATAATATCTCCTATAGAGAATGATATGATCTTATTAAGATGGTATTTCACTGTATTAATACCAATTCCTGGTATCCAATATACATTGATTAATGTATATGTCTTTCCATTAATTTGTATTGTAACCATACAGAACATTCCTTTATCATCTTCATAAGACTTAATAGTTTTAGGTATGGGCATACTTTTATTCCATAAAATAGCCACACCTCTTTTTTTCTGAGTGTGCTCTGAACTAACTAATACTGTATATTTATTAGTGGCTAATTTATCAATATCCTTTTTCAAGAGATGTTTTTCTTGAAGGAATACTAAGTTGGCCTTATGTAAATTAATGTATCTCATTAAGCTTGCCCTTTTACATGGATTATTCAGTCCATTAATGTTTAAAGAAATTCCTTTTAGAAAAGTCATTTGGCATTTTTAAAACATATAAAACTTATAATCAAAATAACAATTAACAAAATAAGTAATGTTATACCTCCTCCTTTAGGTGTACCTTTAAATATAGCTGTATTTATTGAGACTCTTATGGGATTTTGTATAAGCTTCAATTTTGTTTGTAGTGACAATGAGCTTACAAAATGTATTGTGGATGTCAGAACTATATACAAACAACAGTAAACAAAAAAAATAATATAAGGAGGATTAAACCTTGCACCCAGCCTGGAGTTAAAAACTCCAACTTTGAGTAGCACATACTACTCAAGTTAACCCCCTACCCTAAGCAGCAGTACCTCAGCTGCCACCTTATCAATTTAATACTAGTTATTATTAACTAAAATTAACATCTTTCAAATAGATTATCTAGTAAGACAAAACTAAACATTTGATAAATCAGCTTCGTATAAACAAATAGAAACTTTTAAAAACAATTCATACTTCTATGTACATCTATTTAATATAATACATTTATAATCAAATAGCATTCAAATAAACTTGATATTAGGAACCAAGAAAAGAGAGAGAAATAAAAGAAGTGAGAGAGAGAGAGAGAGAGAAAGAAAAAAAAATAATAATAAAATAATGTACCTATTTTCTGTCATAGAAATGCAGTTAACAGCTTCTAAAAGACTTTAAACTACTTGCATCAAAGCTTTTCTTTCTCATACTTATTATTGCCAGTAAAATAAAATATTTATGTTTATAAAATTAGTTACAAATCATACTACATAACTATATAAATTCCCAAATATACTTGCATTGTTATGAA
This sequence comes from Protopterus annectens, assembly GCF_019279795.1. Lineage (NCBI taxonomy): Eukaryota > Metazoa > Chordata > Ceratodontiformes > Protopteridae > Protopterus > Protopterus annectens. The sequence goes on from NC_056731.1 coordinate 78,475,681, forward strand.
GAACGTCATCTGTATTTTATATATCTGAACTGCTGCTTTAAAATATGTCACATGACAACTTCTTCTAAAATAAAATCATAATGATATTTATGCTTGTCAGTTAGATAAGTCAAATGAATTGTAACATTGTATATGTTTAAATCATAAGTACATACATACAATAATATGTTGCAGTCAAGTAAACTTTCAAAAACATATGTATATATGTTTTACTTTCTGTGCCTTTTAAAATATCACATTTGTTTACTATGGGATACTGAATCATTTAAAATCATTATAACTTTCATATTTTATAAATTATAACATAAATAAGTAAATAGTTATAAAAAATAACTCACATTTAAATGTAATAAAGTTCATTTTCCATCGCAGAGTCGCATCTGCAGCAGTTCTACTTCCTGGTAGAGTGTTCTCCTTGAATCTGCAATGTGTCAGTGTGAATTCAGAGGTCAAAGTTCAAATTCACTGCATTCAGCTTCTCTGCGTGAATTCTGAGTGTTGAAGCTTTTAAAACAACTCGAGGACACTATTCACGAGGTAACCCACATCCCAAATTGTCTCCCTTAACATTCTGGTGGGAATTTTAATAAATACAATTGACTGACATTCATTTAGCAATATAAATTAAACAAAACAGTGCAAAACCTTCGCAAAGTAATTTATAAGTTATTACAGCCTCTATGACAGTGAAACTAAGCCCACAGTTATTAGTATATAATACAACTAATTTTTAAGTCCCTATTCAATTTTTATACAAATCTTATTATTTACTATATCAGAATTATCAAAAGCATGTAAATGTACCTATATGAAAGAAAAAGAGAGAGAGAAAAGAAAAAAAAAACAGAGAGTAGAAAATAAAAGAAAGTAAGAGAAGAGATAAAAAAAATAAAAAAGGAAGCTATACAAAGTATCTACAGTGGAACATAACTTGCTGTATATATTTATTTTATTTTACATTTGTTAACCGGGAAAAAATCCGACTGGATACAATGTCCTTTTTCAGTGGAGGCCCGGGGAGAAAAGCTCCATCATTATACAAAATACAGACATTTCCAAAGTTATAAAATTACAGAGAGTGAAAAAGTCAAAAGTCGAACAAACAATCAGATTGCAAAATTCATTTGTTAACAATGCATATAAGGAAATAAAAAAAAATGATGACAATGGACAATTCAAGTAGATAATAGAGACTAGGAAATGTCAGTCAGGAGGCGAGCATTGGCAGAGCCAGTGCTTCTGATAGTGGTGAAACAGTTGTTTCTTGAAATGGGGTAGAGAGGTAGAGGAAAGAATACTGGTGGGAAGAGAGTTCCAGACTTTTCCAATGGCATTTGGAAAGAGTACATCTCCTCCGGTATTATAAGCTTTGACCATCTTTATGAGTGGTCTGTTCGCAGAACGTAGACTGTTAAGATTAGAGTATGGAAGGACTAGGTTCTGAAGTGAAGGACAATTGTCGGGGTTTTTGAGAATTTTATGTACCTCAGTGAGTTGGGTAACTCTAACAAGGTTGGAGAGTTCAATCCATTTTAGGTTTTTTAGGTTGGTGCAATGATGGGTCCTGTATGGAGCTCCTGCTGCAAATCTAGCTATATGATTATATGAGCTGGATAGTTTATCAAGTATGGTTTTGTTAAGATTGGTGAATATTGCAGATGAATAAAGAAGGGTGGAGAGCAAATATGTTCGGGCAATGGTGACTTTAGTACTTGGTGTTAGGAAGTCTTTAATTCTATATAGCGATCCTAATTTTTTGTTTACTGTTTTGATGGACAGGTTGATATGCATGTCGAATTTCAGTTTATTATCAATAGTAACTCCTAGCAATTTCGTGTGGGGGTCTGGGGAGATGATAGTACCATTTTTGGATGTTAAAGAGACATCAATAAGATGATTTTTATGAGTTGGTTGAAAGATTAATAATTTAGTTTTTTTAGGATTTAGGATTAACTGTCGTCCTAATAGCCAGTTTTCGACTTTGGTGAAGCAGTTTTGGGTTTTAGTTAGTAGTCTGTCTGGAGATGTATCTGAACAAACCAGTGTTGAGTCGTCCGCATATTGGATACAGGTGGCCTCGGGAATGACTGTATGGAGGTCATTAATGAAGACCGAGAAAAGAAGTGGCCCCAAAATGGACCCTTGAGGGACCCCAATGGTATTTGGTAGTAAAGTGAGGAGAGTATTCTGCCACAATACTGCTTGTTTCCTGTCTGAGAGGTAGGCTTTAAACCAGTCTAGTGTCAAGTTATCCAGGTAGAGATTTTTTAAGGTTTCCATGAGTAGTTGATGGTTGACCATATCAAATGCTTTTGATAGGTCTAGAAATAAGGCAGAGGACACTTTCTTGTCATTACGGTTATGGTTTATTGTGTCAGTGAAGGAGAGAAGGGCAGTTGTGGTACTGTGTTTGGGTCTGAAACCATGCTGGGAGTTGGCTAGGAAGTTGTTATGGATAAGATAGTGGAGTAGCTGTTTGTGCATACATCTTTCCATAATTTTGGCTAATGGGGACATTAACGCTATGGGCCTATAATTAGATAATTCAGTGGATGTCCCTCCTTTATGGAGTGGTATAACATGGGATATTTTCCATAAAGTTGGTACTACTGACTCCGAGAAAGTTCGATTAATGAGGATAGAAACTGGATAGGCTATAACATCTGCAGCTTTTTGAAGGTATTCTGCTGGGAGTAGATCTGCAGAGGGGGTAGATGGCTTAAGTTTCTATAAAAGGGCTCTTATTGAAGATGTAGGGACACTTTTTAGGAAGAAGGTCTTTAAGGGTTGTGGTAATGTATCCATGATTAGTTGGTTATATTAATGAAGATAGATATGAAATACATTATTTACTACCATTTAGTTCTAATTATTAATAATTAAAGCATGACAGGTTATTTGTAAACAAGTATGAGCAATAGAATCATGGAAAAATAATTAGCAACATTATTTAAATAGCATATATACTTTTTTACAAGGAATTAATAAGTTATTATTCCACTTATCATATTTTCATTACACTTCTCTACCTGCCCTCCCCCACCCCTCACTAAATGCATAATCTAAAAAGAATGTCATTATTTAAAATAAAAGAAAAAAAGAAATGTATCTAATTACTAACCTTAAGTCTCTTTGTCACAAAGAGAAACAGATTGATTGATAGCTTGTTATTAGTTCCTCAGATATTTTGACTATTTATAAAACAAAAACAATTCTTTGTACACAGAAAGTAACTTTGATTAAATCTTTTTCAGAATATTTGTGGCTTTCTGAAAATGTAGTAACTGTATTTAAAAAGATTAATAGTGAAGAAAAAAGAGAGAGAGAAAAATAAAAAACATAGAACAAGTCATTTGTTTTTTAGTCTTTTTTTTCTGTTCTGAAGTCTTCCATGAAGCTTCTGTTGCCAACCTCTTTAATGAAGGACTAGCCCATTCCATTTCCTCTATTTTATCCAAAATCTTATTTTTTTTGATAAACAGCAATGCAGAGTCTAAATCTTTAAAGATTCTAGGGCCATCAGGAAGAAAGATTTTTAGTTTGGCAGGAAACAGAAGGTAGGTTTTAAACTGTGCTTTCTTAAGCTCTCTTATTAATGGCAGGAAAACTTTTCTTTTAGTTATTACCAAGGAAGAATAGTCATTGTCAAAACGCACAGTTGTCTCATTAATTTTAACAGGTGCTTTAGCCCAAGCAGTTTTAAGTACCATCTCTTTATCAAAAGATGATAGAAATCTAACTATAACTGACCTAGGATACTTTTTGTTAGAGTTAGAATTAGATATGGATCTATGGGCTCTTTCGATACCAAAAGAAAAAGCTTCTGGCAAGTCTAAAGTTTTAGGGAGCCATGTATTTAAAAAGGAAGTAATATTGTTACCTTCAATATTTTCTGGTAGTCCAAAAATCCTAATGTTATTGCGCCTAGATCTATTTTCCAGGTCATCAAGTTTAGTTTGTAGATGTGTATTCTGTTTCAGCAAAAACTCAATGTTGATTTCTTCTTCTTGGATTCTATTCTCCATGTCATTTACAGTCTCTTCTATGCCTGTAATCTGGGTCTTCTGTTGTTGCAAGTCTATATGTAACAAGTCTATTTGTTTTGTAGTTTTTTCTATGAAGGTATCAATTTTAGTATCCAGTTTATCCATTTTGGCAGTAAGTTGCTGGATTGTAGATATCAGAGACTGAAGTTCTTTCTTGATGCTGGAATCTTGAGAATTTGTCTTACTGGAACTCATTTCAAACAGAAAAGCTGACAGAAAAAAATTCCAAAGTGTTTTCTGACAGGAATATTATTAAAATTTTCTTTCTTTTTTTGATATTATTCAAGAAATAGATATTCCAAACGTATTTAGAAAAAAAAATACTTCATAAATTAATTTTAAAAGTAATTATTTCCTATCAGTGCTGTGAAATTGGTGGAGCTGAAGAAATCTGCTGCTATCCTGTGTTCATCCTTGTCCACCTCAGCTTGTTTTCTTGAAGGTTACACAATGCATCATTGTATTCAAAATGAGTCACATCAGTGTTGTATGAAGTAGTACACTAATCTCCTTAAAGTGATTAGACATATCTGTTTCAAATAAAATTGGTATTAAAATATACTTCTCTAATTTTCATTGATATACACTGATCAGATTTAAATTGCTGTCTGCCATTGTCCTTGGATCTCTAATGATGGTGTGTTTTTTTTATCATTTGACAATTGTTTTGCAATCATAACTAAAGCCATTTTCCCAGTTTTGTGAATGTACATTTGCTGACACCAAATTTGAGGTCATAACTATTTAACCACAGATGTAGTTTTAGTAGAATATCCTGGGGAACTTTTTAAGCATTATTAAAATAATGATGGAATCCTCATTGTGGTTTTCAGAATATTTATTTTTGCTGAGCCAGTTCCTTACATTTATGAGTAATAATATCCCAAAAAGAAGTTGTTCTTTACAGATGCCTTTAAACACCAATGGTAACTCTCACGGAGATGGAAAGGCAGCCCCTGCCCTGATGTGTTTTCCCCTTTGCTTTTGCCAGCGTTTTAACCAATGGATAATACATAGACCAGCATTTAATGCTTTCAGTCAGTATATTATGCCCATATCTGTCCTAGTGTTAAATGCTTTAGGAATGTCAGGATAAGCAGAACACACAATCAACCCTTCATTACATCCTTCTGATAACTCTTCAAAGAATGCCAGAAGATTCAAAAGACAATCTGCTGCTTTAATAGACTTACTCTATAACAAAAGTCAGTTGGGTATGTCATGTTACATAAATTCAATTATGACTGTTTCCATGATTTTACACAGAATACTGGTCATAAAAGATTTGGCTAAATTATAGGATTCTGATGTGACCATTCTCATTTTGTGATTTTGTACCACTAGTGCCAGATCTGGAATATATCCACATACTAACATTTTTAATATGGTTAGTAGGGGTTATTATTTTTTTTTCTCAATTCTTTATAAGAAACTAACAGCTATGTCATCTGGACCCATGAAGCCTGATTTTTCTTTTAAGGTCATAGTTAAGTACTGGGTTAGCTACCCTTCTGGGCCATTTTGAGCCTAGCCAATTTTTCTTTCAAAGATGAGAATCAAACCCTGTACCTTGGGTATGTAAGGTAAGCAAGCTAACTATTATACAAACTCCTATCCCATAAGATTTTAGTTATAGTAGTAGTTGTAATCCTGTAGTCACATAAGGAATGTCTCCCATTGTATCCATAGCACTTGGATGTTTTGCTTACTTTGAAGCTAGCAGAAAAGTTTACTATAAGTTCTTTTTTATTGTCATCTGCCTGTCATTGTTTATTGATAAAATGTTAAATTAAAATGTTCTCATTTGAATTTTCCAAAATTATTAAAGAATTAAACTGTCACTGCGGCAGAGGATGAGGGTTTGCATTGGCGATCAATGATTTCTGACAATAATAATTGGTGAGTTTGCATTGTCTGGAAATTATACTCCAAATAATGCTGTCATTTTAATGTCCAGATATGTAAGTCACACTAAACTTATCATATTTACTACTTGGAAAGACATGATATTTGGCAAATGAAGTCAGCTGATTAGCACAGTTGAATACTGCCATAACCGCATCCTGATTAGCACAGTTGCATCATTCCATCACTGCAGTGTGATAAGCACAGCTGGATAATGTTATCACTGCAGTCTGATTAGCACAGCTGCATCATTCCATCACTGCAGTGTGGTAAGCACAGCTGGATAATGTTATCACTGCAGTCTGATTAGCACAGCTGCGTTATTCCATCACTGCAGTGTGATAAGCGCAGTTGGATAATGCCATCACTGCAGTCTGATTAGCACAGCTGAATCACTCCATCACTGCAGTGTGATAAGCACAGCTGGATAATACCACCAATGCACTCTGATTAGCACAGTTGCATAATTCCATAACTGCAGTCTAATCTGAACAATTCATGATCAGCTAATGACCTAATATTTGGAGCAGCCAGTGATGGATGATAAGACTGAGATGCCAGTGAAGAATCAACTATCATAGAGGGAGGAAGGGAACCCAACCAAATGACGTGTTAGCACCTACTAGAGAGGGAGAAACATGTTACCTTAAGGAAACATAGTAGTAATAAGCATGTTCTCAGAGGAGGGTGCAGCATGTCCTTATGTTTGTAGACATGAATATTGACCACTGGGTGCGAGTGGGTAAAGAGCTGAAAATCAAACATCCTGTCATAGCCACCTGGATGAAGACAATAGCAAGACCAAAGGTGATATTCATAGTCCAGAAGCTCACACGTAGGTAATGGTTATGAGTGAAAAGCATCGCAACATTCAAATGTAAATGAGCTAAAGACACAGCATTTGCAATGAATAAGGAAAAGTCATGGCATTTTGCAAAACACAACTCTTTAGGGCAAAAGTGTAAAGTATCTAAAGTCAAGGATTAAACAGATACAAAGGACTACATGAAAAGCATAATCTTTGTATTACTTCATATTACTTCATACATGTTTGCAGCTATGTCTAATTACATTTAAAAAAAACCTGAGGCAATCTGTGTACTGCACAACTTTTATTATTGATATTTAAAAAAAATAAAGGGGGTTAACATATTTTATATGGGAATATCCTTATGTGGACACTCTGATAGTTTTATTAAAGAATAGAAAAGAGTAGATTGGAAAGACTGAAAAAGGAGAGAAACAAAAAATAGAAGAATGCAGAAGGAAAACCATCAAAACAGTTGTGCTTGAGAAGGTGAGAGAGGAGGCGCGCAACTTTTTTGTTGGGGGATAGATCCCCCTAATTTTTAATTTTTTTTTTATATGAGAAGGTAGTGCAGGTGGGAAATAAGTAAGAGGGTGTAGGAAAAAGGGTAAAGGTAAAAGGGCTGAAGTACCTGCAGGAGTCCCAGCCTACAAAGCCTCTAACATTTCCACAGCAAGATGGTGGGACAATAGAGGACCCCATTGTTGAGGACATGGGGTCCTATGAAGGTGCAATGGTTGACACCATCCAGAAAAGCATGTATTGTACACTCTGCAGCAAAGCCTCAGCTGTCTGAATTCTCCAAACAATTACCTCTTCCAGCATATCCCTAACCATGTTCCAAAGCCCCCATCCTGTGTTTTCCAGGCCACAGCATGCTGGGGTACCTGCAGGACTGGTACCACCACCCTGACCTTCTGAGGCCATCCTCAGATGGACAGACTTTGAATGATCCCCACCTGGGAGGTATGTTCCTGGGTCAATCCAAATGATTTTGAAGCTGTAAGAAAATTAACATAAATAGCAAAGAAATAAAATAATGAATGACAGAACAACGCATAAATAAAATAACAAAAAAGAGAAAAAATGGAGGGGCAGAAACAAAAGAGAATATACACTTAGTACAATCATACACCATGTTACCCAGTATTAAATTTCTTACTTCCTTTCAATTTTTATAAATCTGCATTGAAGTAAAACAGAGAATGCATGGGAAGTGTTTATTCACACATTAGTTTGAAAGTGCACCGGATGGGCTTATGCAAACTTTGGGATGAAATGTTATAGGGAGTGCTTATGCAAATTTTTTTGGAGGGGTGAAATGTTATGGGGAAAGCTTATGCACAATTTTGGGATGAAATGATATGAAAAGTACTTATGCTTTCATGTCAGGACACTGTTTGATATGGTGGGGTGTACAAGTCGCAGTCTATTATACAAATATAATGATCATATCTCTGCCTGATATACATTTATTTCCAATAATAGATTAAGAATACCCATCATAAATAATCACAACTTATAAATTCAGTGATAGATAGAAGTACTGTACTTACATCAGTCTTGCTTGCAGTACTGCTCTGAATGCAATCTAATTCCTATAAGTAACTTGCTTATATACTTTAATGACATTACGTTTTGCACCTGTATAATTAAATCTGTCTCACTTTTTCTTGCATTAATATAGTGAGTGCTATTGGTTCCTTCATTTATTGTGATCTATCAGTAATTTTGTTATATACAGTAATAAAATCAGTTAAAGACAGAAGTACTGCACTTATAAAGTGACATATGTCTCTGTCTTGCTTGCAGTAACATTCTGAATGCACACTATTGATTCACATAATTCTGTATGGCTTGCTATTCATTATTTTCCCATATATATATATATATATATATATATATATTAATATAGATATTTTGGGGACTCAGTCAACTGATCCTGTTGCTGTTATTACAGTCTTTTGTTATAGAAGAACTCAGCCTCTGCTGTTCAGAGAAGAAACAAGACAATTGTTTTCCTGTATTTCACAATTTTGCCATTAATATATAATGTCTCTATTATTGTTTCTAAGTCACTGCATTTATTGCATTACCCATGTATTTTGCTCAAATGTATAATACTGTCTGAATTGTCATACTTCACTAATCTTCCCTTTACCATCATTAATAAATCAAAATAAATAGTTTTGGTGGATTTTTTTTTTAATATTTATGCTTTGCATGTAACAGTCTCTGAATCTGGTTCAGCAAGAATGCGCAGACACATAGAACAATATAGCAAGTTTTGAAAGTTTTCATTTCCCAAGCTATTCAAAAGTGTGTGCTTGATAGTTTTCTTTTTGAACAATTCTAAGCATGTAAAGTGATGATTTAAAAATGTATGCAGAAATATGTGCTGGGCATTCACTCACAACACAGCAACCCCCACCATTGTTCTCTCAACCTCCAGTCTGACTATGGTGTGGTGCCTCACTGCCTTCAGCCATCTTGTATGTGCACTTACATTTTTGAGAACAAAGGACTTTCTTGTACAATGAATATACTATGAAATAACCCCTGATCAACAAAAACTCACTGCAGATAATTTAACTGCTAGCAAAGGTAATGCAATATGAAATGTAAGTATTGAAATGCATTATTTTTTCTTTCTGTCTAAAGACATGAACAAGTAGTTGTTAAAGTACTTATGCAGATGTATACCTGTGTTTTTTCAGACATATATATGCAGATTATTATTTTACTCATACTTATCTTACATTTCTATTTATGCAGTCAGTTATTGCTATCATGTAATCATTGCATATGTCTATGTTGATGCAGTTATGTGTACAGATATGTGTGTCCTGTAGTTTCATCAGTATAATAACTTTATAGATACATTACTGCAGGCACAAATATTTATTCTAGGTATTAGCTTAAATTCTGCAATGCTGTCATATGATTTCATCCCCCCCCAGAAGTTATACTTAATATAGATGTCTGGCCTTCTTACCTCTATCTGCTCTACCCATTCAGTCATCTTGTCTGATCTATGCTTCTTTAGGCTGTCATATCTGTGACTGCACTGCTGGATGTAGTGGTTGATCCTTTTCAGGGATTCTAGGTGTCCACCCAACTCCTACCAGATATCAGTCTTTTTACAATCAGATCTTCTAGTGCATGCCTTGATCTTATACAGGTACAAATCCTTCAGAAGAAAGAGTATTATTTTGGTCTCTTTATCTGACCAGCTTGGATTGTACCTTCATGCTTTACCAGGTCCAGTACCAGAATGAATAATATATGAGCAAGGCTGTAGTTCAAGGTTTTACAGACACCCCCTCTGAGGTATGGCACTACCTTAACCAAATGCAGATAACCAGCAGATGCATTACAGCAGATACTATTATTACTGGAAAGTTTGGTTTAACCAAAAATGCTTTGTCACAGACAAGTTTTTTTTTAAGGAATACATTGTATTTTGACTTATACGGTACATTAAAAATGCAAAAGTCATTTCCATTATGTAATACTCACATTTGCCAGTGTTTGTATACCTTACATTAACTATTTTTTTTGGAAATATAACACCCAAATGCTATACTTTTGTTCAGTGCAGCTAATTGTTTGGCTAATTTTTGAGTGGGGTAGGTGAGATGCATAAGTACATCTACCTGTACAGCTGATGAGCAATTTTTATAAACTTTTTATACTGTGTAGAAGTGACTAGGTGTATCCGAGGAGGTCAGATGGGCAGAGATTACACTGGGTTGCTGTGCTAACTATAATGCATAAGATTACATTTTGCTTTATCTGAATATTTTTCATATCAGTATATCTGAGCATATCTGTGCATTCCTGCATCATGCTAGGGAAGGCATGTCTGTGCTGCAGATGGCTGTGGACTCCATCATCATCTACATTGTGTTCATAGGAGCCTGAGTCCAAGCTCTTGAGTATCCCAGAGTGATTTGCACTCGAATGTGGCCATACCTGTTCATGTAATACTATGATTCATAGAAATTAATGTAAAAGACCTTAATTTGTAATGTATAAATAGACCTGAATGTATGTGGACAAGTTGGATTTTTCCCACATTCCAAAGACATAGTGATAGGTCATTTGGTGATCCACTAAACTGGACATAGGTATGTACAGAATTTGTGAATGACTCTATGGATTTTATAGAATGAAGTTACATCTGAGATTTTTTTCTCTGCCTTATACCCATTAACTGTTGACACTAGCTATGGCTTCCACATAGCCTCGGCAAGGATAAAGCAGACAGAGGAAAACGTATGAATAATGAGATGGGGTATTTACATATCCCTGCTAGACTAGATTAACACTAGAAAAGCAGTAAGAGAACATTTGAATTGCTGTGTAAAAAATGCTCAGTTGAAGAGTGTTGTTATAGATAGTAAACAAAGAGAGGGGTCCAAAGGTGATGGCATTAGGAAGCTATGATGAAGAGAAGTGGGGAGATAAAGGAGGATTATATTTAAAAACATATTCTAGGAACATTAAAAAGAATACAGAACAACTGCAGAACAGATACGCTGTTTGTATAATTTGTTTGAATGAAGTAAATCCATAACAATACCTCTGCAAATTTTTTAACACATTTATTTATTGTTATTCTATACCAATCAAAATGGACTGAGAAACTTAAATGTTTAGTACATGTCATACAAACTACTAAAACAGAACTACATGTCAGAAAATATCTGACCACTTTTTTTTTTTAAGATTAAAAAAAATCAAGACCTGCATTATTATTTTGTGTATATGATCCGGTGTCAGTTTTGAAATACTCATGGCAAAGTCTGCTATATAAGTTTGTAAAGCTCTAGTCAGATTTATAAACTCTTTCCCTTGTATGACATCCATCACAAGGTGCTAATGTCTTAATGAATAAATGTTACATTCTGCAACTTTATCTGTACTGAGATACCATAGAAACAATAAAATAAAATCCTGAATACATTCAGGATTCTAGCTCTGAAATGGATGGAAAATGTTAATATTAAAAACATACCTGGAAATAACCTTTACTTCAAAACCAAGTTCCTAGCATGAAATATACCCTTTATTCTGAGCCAACTAGATATACCTGAAAATAATTTCCCTTGGAAAACAGGCTCCTGGCATGAAGTGTACCCTTTAACCTGTACCAGCTGCAGTTCAGCTTTGTTATAGAAAAATGAACCAGTATAATGAATGCTTTCATTAGTGATTTGTTTAACAGGTTTATTTGTTATGCTTTTAAGCTTATGGCCTTGTGCATTCAAGAAGCTTGGCTCCTTAGTATATACACATGCAGACACACACGCACATGCCACTGCTTACTTACTGTCAACCTCTTATCCTTGACTTACTCAGACCTACTCTTATCCTTGACCTACTCAGACCTACTCTTATCCCTGAATCTACTTGCATTGTAACTCTCAAAGCTTGTTTACTGTAATATCATTTGCTATGATAATGCTTTCACTTCAGGACTTCATAAAATAGCATTGTGCAAATATTATATGTATGTTAATGTTCATGTTAAGTCCATGTAAGTTGTTAACTTCTATTATGTTTATTCTTATACTATTTTGTAATGGAGCTTTTCTCCCCGGGCCTCCACTGAAAAAGGACCTGTGTCCAGTCAGACTTTCCCAGTAAACAAATCTAAAATAAATAAATAAATATAAATATATCTATATATGTATATATCTATACATATATCTATAGATATGGGTCTACTCTTGTTCAAAAGCACATTTTTTCGAACAACAAAAAGCCAGACCTACATTAAAGAAAGTGCACTTAAGCAAAAGTACACTTTTGCGAACAGCAGTTTACTGAACTGGAAAAAAAAAACAGTAGAAATGCACTTTTGCAGGAAGGCACCCCTGACCCCCCCCTACTTATATATACTAACTCCGAGATCGCACTACAGTGGGGAATGGGTATATTTCCTTATCTCCACTGTACCATGCTTCAGTGAACTGCTGTTCTCAAAAGTGCACTTTCACTTAAGTTCCCTTTTGTTAAATGTGGGTTTGGCTTTCTGTTGTTTGAGAAAATGTGTTTTTGAACAACAGAAGTAGACCTATATATATATATATATATATATATATATATATATATATATATATATATATATACATATATATATATATATATATATATATATATGGGTCTACTACTAGAGATCGAAATTATACTATTTCGAAATCCGGTAGTAGAAAGTGCACTTTCGCAAACACTACTTAAGCAAATGGTTAAGGACCTTAGGGTTAGGGCTTGGGTTAAGGATAGTAGATAGCTAGTAGGGCTATCCACTATCCTTAACCCAAGCCTGAACCCTAAGGTCCATGACTACCGCACTACACTGGAGGAAATTGTATGTCCTTCACTGTGCAGTAGTCACGGACCTATGTCCTCCACTGTGGTGCGGTAGCCACGGACCTTAGGGTTAGGGCTTGGGTTAAGGATAGTGGATACCTAGTAGTGATATCCACTATCCTTAAACCAAGCTCTAACCCTAAGGTCTGTGACTACCGCACCACAGTGGAGGACATTGCCTGTTCGTTCTAGTGGTGTTCACGAAAGTGCACTTTCGGTGAAGTGCACTTTCCCGTTAGTGCACATCTGCTACCGGATTTCAAAATAGTGTAATTTTGATCTCTGGTAGTAATCCCATATATATATATATATATATATATATATATATATATATATATATATATATATATATATATATATATAAGCATGACATTTGATAGAAAATCTAAACTATCAAAACCACAAAGTACGGAAAAGGAATCTTGCCTTTTTACCACTATTATGTGATTCCAGAGTCCCATGGTGACTTGCCCCCAGTATTAAATTGGTTTTCCATATTTTGTGCTTTTGACATTGTGCTATTTCAATATTCTGGTATTTCTTTCAAATGCCATTCTTATGTACATATAGATAGATAGCTAGATAAATAAATATCTGTCTGACATTCTGTTGAACAGCAGTTTTTCAACCATATGTTTTGGTATGGAAAGATATTGAATGCGTTTTTTCAAGTGCCATATTTATTGGAAAAAGGAAGTTCAGATTATATGTAAGTTAAGTGGATTCGGGTGAGAATGTTTGTGAGCATGATGTGTACCATTTAATGGGTGTATGTGTGCAAGTGTTTGTTTATTAGGATTAGACTAAGGGCTAGGTAAGTGGATAAACTTAGTGGTCCAAGTGTGCGTGTGTGTGTGTGTGTGTGTGTGTGTGTGTGTGTGTGTCTGTGTGTGTGTGTCTGTGTGTGTGTGTGTGTGTACAAGCATGTGTGTGTGTGTCTGTGTGTGTCTTCTACCATTTGCTGCAGAGGGTTTGATTAAGGGCTCGATTAGGGGACAGATTTTGGTGTGTGTGTGCATGTGTGTGTGTGTGTGTGTGTGTGTGTGTGTGTGTGTGTGTGTGTGTGTGTGTGTGTGTGTGTGAGTGTGTGTGTGTGCAGTGCGTGTGTGTGTGTGTGTGTGTGTGTGTGTGTGTTTGTGTGTGCGTGTGTGTGTGTGTGTGTGTGTGTGTGTGAACATTTGAGAGCTTGAGTGGGTTTGCAATTGACAGTCTGTTCAATGGTGCGTTGAGGAATGTTTTTGATTGTATATATGAATGTTTGCAGGTTAGGCTTACACTAAGGACTTGATTAAGGGATACATGTAAAGTTGTTCTTGTTTGATAGTGGGGCAGTAGCAGTTATGGTTAGCATGCATGAGTAAAGTGAGGTGGGGAGAGTTAGATTTTGAGGAGCCAGGCTTGTTTACAAATCACTTGTAATCAACACTCATTTATATCATCACTAGTGTAAGTCCGGACAGCTTTTCACTGGAAAAACAAATTGCCAGTGTACATGGGATTTTTACCTGTTGGTGTGACTTCAGTAGATGCCTCTCTATCTTGTAGTCAACACATCTAGCTATATTGTATTTGTTGGTGTCTGGATGATCTACCTATGGCTCTGTTGTCACTTGGCTCCTTATTCTGACAACAGCCCATTTTACAAGCACCATCTCTGCATAGAGAATTTATTGAAATGTCAGTGTCATGTGCAGGAAAGTTCCCTTTATCCATGATATTACTATATAAGAATCCTTTTCATCATAAGGTAAAACAACTTACCTTAACATGCTGTGATCTGCATCCACAAAAGAAAGCTGAACCTAATATCATCCATCCATCCGCCCATACATGCATCCATCCACAACCCCTTTTTCCTATTTTTGCACATGGGGGTTGGGGTATCACTTCAACAGTGACAGTCATCTAGAGTCAAGGATTACAGATCCTGGTGGGTAGCCCTCCTGGTTTTGTTATTCCACATCATGCACTCTTATGCTCACTTACACCTATGGCCAGTTTAGAGTGTCCACTCAACTTAATCACATAGATCTTACAAATTAGATTTTACAAGCAATTCTGAATGAATCATCAGAGTGAGTCGCAGAGCATGCAGTGCACAATGCACTATGGAGGATGAGGGTGAACAATAGTTCAAATGGTGGGAAGCAGTGTTCAGTGCAAGGGGTGATGAAGATTTTTCCACTGATCCATCATTGTAATGTTGTCCACAGATGCATGCATTTCCTTCCTTGGCCTCAACCCTAATGTGAAAAAGTCTGGGGAGATTAAACAGTCATAGGTAGACCCAGTGAATGAGTTCCAGCATTAGGATCCACTGATGGTCAGCTCTGTGAAGGAAAAGAAAAGGGGAAAAAAATGCAGGGTTCAGTAGACATGCATACTCAAAGATGCTCATACCACCTTCTGTCATGTGAGTTTCCCCATTTCAGAGCTATGTAGTGTATTCACAATCATGTAGCTATTGTACCTCAATGGCATTGGTACACTAATGGTATAGTGTGTGTAACACATATGCACATGTGTAAAGGATATGACATCTTTATGCCCCTGACAATGTCTCCACCTATATCCTACAGACATGGTAACATTTTACAATGCTGGATAATAAAATAAAACAAAAAAATGCAGATATTTTTGGTAGGGTCAGCATATTCTGATGTCTTTTGGTATGAAGGCTCTCACCCCACTCTACAGTTTCTAAACATACTGCCTCCAAAGTTGGATTATCTGGGGTGTATTGTCAGGGTCTATATTATATGTTTGAAGTCTGAAAACTTTGAATCTCATATGATCGATTCCATATGAGCGAAGTTTTCCAACATCGAACATAAAATATAAACAAACTAAAAATAAAAAAAACTACCTGAATGCTCTGTGCAGGGGGGCAAGCCCCCCTGCATCCCTCACACACCCCACTACCTAAATATACCAACTCCAAGATCGCACTACATTGAAGTGAAAGGAAATATTCCCTATGGCGATCTCTGTTGAAATGTTCATTGTTTGAAAACTTCGCTCATATGATGTTGATCATATGAGATTCGAAGTTTTCAAACTTCAAACTTATAATATAGACCCATATTCTCAGAGGTATTATATTTAGAGATGGGAGATATGGAGGCCATACTCACAGAGCAGCAGGCAGAGGGGACACAGACCCCCTTCCCCCACAAAAAGATGATTGTACTACTAAAATGTGTATAGCTATTCTGTAATGGTATAACTGAACATGGAAACCTCATCAACAGGAGAGGGAAAATGGTCCTTGGTACTTTCAAGTAGGTCTTACAGTTTTGAGAATCGAGTCAAAATGTGTATTT
Source organism: Protopterus annectens (assembly GCF_019279795.1). Lineage (NCBI taxonomy): Eukaryota > Metazoa > Chordata > Ceratodontiformes > Protopteridae > Protopterus > Protopterus annectens. The sequence continues at coordinate 78,492,141 of NC_056731.1, forward strand.
TTGAAAGGTGTGAGGAAACTTGAGTATTCTGAGAAAATCCACATGGCTATGGATAAAATATGCAAGTGCCAAGATACAGTAACTGAAGGTCAGGACTGAGCATTAAACTCTGGAAGGGGTGGTAGGGATTTTCAGCACTGTATCACAGTGCTGGCCTAACACTGATGCACTAAGCATACTCTAGGTATCGACAGTGTCTCATTTGTGAAAATCCAGTGCCTCAGCCATGAGTTCCACAAACAATAAACCATAAAATGCAGCTCTGTATGAATACTTTACCTTTTGATCTATATCAGTATCTCACTGCTTGGAATATTCTGAAACCACTAATGCTGTTTTCTGGGTCACTTGTGCCGAAAGGTCACTTTAGGTATCAGGTGCTCACTTAGCACACTGCTTGTGAAATTAGCATGACACCAATACTGTGCTTGCACACAACTCTCTGTAAACTGAATTGTTTTTCTCCATTAATGTTTCATTTTATGTAGTGTTCAAGAGAGATGGTGCTGCTTTGTTTAGATATATCTATCTACTTGGGTTTTAGTTAAGATGGGATATGTGTGTCTGTGCATCTTAATTGTCTTTTCCAAACACGCAATTCAGTATTTTTTTAATACAGAGTAATGGTTAGCATGAAGTATTTGTGAAAGCAATCTATATATTACTTCTATGCAGCATTAGTGTTGTTTTTTTATCTTTGTTTTATAGTTATAGCCAACATAACCCATTTTTGGCATTCACTGAGCTGTCCTGTTGATAACTGTCTTCATTTGTAAGTACAACTTGACTTAAACACATTTTAGCACTGAGTACATCTGCATGCAAACATACGTGTAAGAGCTGTGTGATAATCTGGACACATATGTTAGTGATGCTTGCTAATGTCTAGTACTAATAATTATAGTTAGAGTGTGTTTGGTAGGTACTTCAAGTTATGGTGAAACAGAGTCTTCGAAATACAAATATACCCTACCCACATTTTTAGATGTACATGACTTAGTCTCAGCATACTTCTTACTGCATATGGTTTTAATAAAATTATATGTCTATCATGTCAGCCACCTAGACTATTAAAAAGGTTGCCACAATCACCTTCATTGACTGTGAAACAGTTCACACTGTGTGAATATGTTTCTAATTTTGAAATCAATTCCCTGTGCAAAAGGAAAATCCAACATGATGTGTACCTTTCCACACTGTGCTGTGTGGTATGTTGGCAGTTTCACCTGAAAAATGTTACATTACTTTTTGTGCGGTGCTAGGTTTTGTTTATTTTGATTGTAGGTTACTTGATAGGTGCATTCTGTGCCACTAATGCAAAAATCATCCAATTGTGTATTTGTCTGCATGCTTGCAATGTATTAGATACAATGGATTTTCCTATTAGGTGGATCACTTATCCTACTTTCCAGTGTACATAGACATGCATATATGCTTGCTGTGAATATGATATGCTAGGGATGGAGTTGTGACTTCCCACCTCTATGTGTAAATGCTGAAGTTTAGCTATGATGGTGTATTTTCATGATGTGATATGTGATAATCACTGGTGCTTACTTGTATGTATTTTTCATTTAGCCAAAAGAACATTCACTGGTATAGTAGCAGATGGCACATACTAATATGACTGCTATTATAGCAGGGGGCACATGATAATGTCCTGGTGGCTGTAGGATGGGAGAAATAGCAGGCTGCCAAACCTTTCTTTAAAGATGTCTACCAGCAATGTATATCAGCCCATTTTGTTATGTACCTAGCAGGGAACTTCATCTTGTGTGCACTACATTACTGCTTTACTACAGGTAAGTAATAAGCATTCAGTATACAGCCCATTGCAATTTTAGCCAAATAAACTACATTCAAAAGTTCCCTCCAGCCTCAAGTAGCATTAAAAGTTCTGCTATATTTTGCTGGCTATATTTTGCCCTGTCGCACCACACACACACACACACACACACACACACACACACACACACACACACACACACACACACACACACACACAAAGTATGTCAGCCTTGAGGAGGCTCGAGTGTTTATGAGGGGGTGCTGGTTAATAAGATAGCCAAGATGGTTTCTTCTGAGGCAAAGGAGGGGCATGCAACATAACAAGGTACTGTGTGAAATTAGTGATCTGCAGGGTTGCCAAATCACCTTGGGTCAGAGCACATGTGTGTTTGTGTATATGTACAGCCCCTTTTCTCTGTGGTGATAGCTTCAGAAAGATTCATAAAATTTCCATGGTCACTAATTTACATTTTTTTTCACCAGCTGAAACTTTGTATATTATACACACAGTTGCTTAGCATAATTGCCAGCCATTCCTCTGATTTTTCCACAATTTTTTTCTATTATTCTATAAATTAGAAAAAAAAAATTAAGACAACTCCAACTATAAAACAACAAAGAAATCAATTGAGTGCTTTTACAAATGATACATATATGAAGAATCATAAGTTATTTGGCCAGATTCAATAAACCATACATGGTCTATTTATGCCATGTGCATGTTGTGCTTTGGTGCACACGTGATGGTGCACTGTTTTGGATTCAAAAACAGCTCTACACAGTGTATAGAGCCACACAAACAAGGTAAACACCATGGCATGCTAATTACAACATAAGCAGCTGAACTGCATGCTAATCTACCAATCCAAGATGGAGGAACTATTCAAAAAACTATAAAGCAACCGTGTAGACTTAGTGCTGGTCTTCCCTGTGAATTCAAAAATCATTTGGAATACAACCATAGAAAGGAGTCTACACAGAAAGAATGTTAGAGGCTGCTGCTGCTTTATTTCATGTGTATGTGCAACAGGCTGAAGTCTACACTGTTTCTGTTTCCTACAGATGGCTACTAAGAAGGACAAAAGTCTTCAGGTCCCAGTTAACTTATCACAATCTGAATGACATGGAAATTGTAGACTGTGGATAGACACACACAACAGGAACTCTGCAACCTTTGTTGTCCTCAACTCAGACCCAGGGCAAGCTGAGGGGAACCCATATGAATGGAGACAAAGGTATATGTAGCACTAAGAATTTCTAGCTACAGGAACCTTTCAGAGACCAAAAGGGGACATGCTTGGGATGTCACAGACATCAGCATCCAGGATCCTCCATCAATTCTTGAATGATATGCTCCAAAATGCTAGTGAGCTCATATATTTTCCCTGTACCCCTGAGGACAGGGCCATAAATGTGCATATGTTGCACCCTGTAACACACTACCCTGTAGAACTGGGTGCCATAGATTGCATACATATAGAAATGAAGGCACCAGCCAAGGAATAGGGAAGGCTCTACATAAATAGAAAGGACTTCCACTTTATTAACTGCCAAGTTGTAATGCCAAGAGAATCATCTTGAACATGTGTGCTGACAACCCAGACAGTTACCATGACTCACATATCTGGCACACCTCCCAAATGCATCAGATGTTCATGGGGGGTATCCCACAGGGTCATTTACTGGATGGGGGGTGCAGATTATGCACCGGAACCAAGGCTGACGATGCCCATCAGAAATGCACACCCACCTGCTGAAGAATGCCATATGAGATACACACACTCAAACCAGAAATATCATAGACTATGTGTTTTGGCTGCTGAAGTCATGGTTCCGGTGCCTAGATACATCTGGGGGAAGCCCTGCAGTACAATCCACATAAATGTACTGAAATATTCACTGTCTGTGCCATGCTACACAACATTATCCTGAGAAAGCAGCTTCAGCAGTATCAACAAGGGGAAGGAGCACACATCCCACCAGCAATAGCAAGGCCACCACGGCCACACAAAGGTGAGGAGTCAGAGGGGGAACCAACACCTGCAGTTGGTGTAGGCAGACATAGGCGTGCTCAATATACCCTTGCATTAGCTAAGAGGCAATGCATAGCACACTCACTCACCACCTAAAGGATTTAATAGTAACACTGATGCCAGGCAATGCTCAGAACCTTTATCTACCCATGTAATGGCTCTGTCTTGCTCGCAACAGACCAACTCAGCCCTGAATTAAAACTGTAGCAACTGCTGGATTTACAAGGTAAGTGTTAAACTGGGAATGTATTTTGTAATAATATGAATGAATGGCATATCCTTGCATTTTGTTACTCGGTAATGTAAGCAAGTAAAAGGTGTGTGACTTGTATGACTTTAACATGTGACAACAAAGACTTATGTGACCACATGTATCCTCCACCAAGTAGTAAGCCTCAGGCATAAAAGATTCACACATTCATACCTCTTAAAAGTACTGATGGTCACTGGATGTCCTCAGTTTAGCATCATACTTTTGTACTGGAAAACCATTACAGACAGACGTTAGAAAGTAATCAGACACCTTTCAGTTTCAGACTTCATAAGCCTTAGAAGATTATTAAAAATAATGATGTAAAAAAATGTTTGATTCTATCAACTGTCTAAATTTCTAAGACCAAAATATTTCCAGGATAAAATTAGCAAAACAACATCACAAATTCAGATATACTAAACACTAAGTCAGCTGTGCACCCTCAGCATCATACACAAGTATTATGTACCCCTGAATCCAAAATATAGAAAACAAGGATATGGCACGGTTATCATCACTTGTACAGGTTATTGTGGTTCATACAGCTTAACTGTACAGATTTTTGCAGAATGTCCAGATTTTTGCCTTATATTTTGGTCAGTTTTTCATAAAATTATGTTTTTCTGGAAAATTAGTGGCAGCTCATTAAAGACTGAATTTAGAAAATAATGACAGACATTTGAGCTACAGACATCATACCCTTCAGAAAATTCATGCTAATGCAAAACCTGTCACTCTATCAACTCAATATTTAAAAATTGTCCCTATGTTGGGACCTTTTTCCCACTTTTATTTATAGCTTTGTCCAGATTTCTTGCTCTAAGAGGTTGAGAGGTATGTTTTGTGTGTAGTGGCAGGGGCAGCAAGGCTGACACAAAAGGTTGATGAGTGTTTGTGAGTAAGAAAGAGAAGCAGGCAGACAGATGGTTAAAGTAACAAGTGGCCAGTGAGACAAAAATGAGCTTTAAGCTTCACAGCTGAACCATGTAACTGTTATGTGTGTGTGTATGGGTCCTCCAGGTGAAATTGACGTGTGACTGTCTGCAGGAACACAGCCAAGCTCTGTGCTAGCTCTACATCTTGGTAAGTTGGACAGGTGTGAGCCATGCATGGTAGAGGTGGCAGCTCATCATTGTCATACTTGACCATGAGAACTGGATCTGCCAGGAGTTGCACTGTCATGACCACACTCACGGTCAAATGCACTGCTGTTACCTAGTTTCTGAGTTGCCCAGACCTTGCTGTGGTAGAGGGAGGTCTTTCTGCTTATCAGTGGGAGTGGTAAGCACTGAGAAGCTTATCTATTGCTAGAGGAGTGGTGTCCATCTCTGAAATTGTACCTTATTGGCCGATTTGGGCTGCTTTCTATCAGTTTTAACTTTCTGTCTTAAAAACCTATGTTTGCATGGGTTTGTGCTTGTTTTAGCTCTGCATATCCTGTTTGAGCATCCTATAAACTACTACAGCAGCAGAAAAGAGAAAGAGAGACTTTGATTGACCATAAGTTCCTCCATTTGCCTTTTTTTGCCTATATCTGCATTCCGCACTCTAAACTAGCTGTTTTTAGCTTACTGCATTTACTGAAACTGTATTTTGCTATTCAAGTTTGCTTACTGCACTTTTTAGTTGTTTTTTTAAGTTATTTTCACTGTATTTACTGTTGTGGGCTACACACTCAAGTGCACTGTCCTTTTATGTGCCTTGAAAGTATGTTTACTGCGGTTTAACTTGTTTTTCTGACTGTTTTTCCAAAAAAAAGAAAAAAAAAAAAATCCTATCTGTTTGCTTGTTTCCCACCATTTTCTATAGCTAGAATAGTCCAAATTTCAGATTTGCTGATTCCAGGACTGTATTTTGAATTTCTGAGTTGTCCAGTACTTGCTTTGGTAGAGGGAGGTCTTTCGGCTTATCAGTGGGAGTGGTGAGCACTGAGAAGAATATCTATCACTAGAGGAGTGGTTTCCAGCTCTGAAATTGTACCTTATTGGCCATTTTGGGCTGCTTTCTATCCCTTTTAACTTTCTGCCTTAAAAACCTGGGTTTGCATGGGGTTGCGCATAATGCAGTGCCGCTAAGCTAGGGTAAACTATTACCAGAGCCAGAAAGACTACTCTTCAAATTTTCCCTTAGATCCTGCTAACTTTCACATTTTTTACTCAAACTAAATAATTTCAGACCAGCACATGCTCAGAAATAATTGTAGCATTTACTGTTGCCTATATACAACTACCAGCACAAAACTCTCCACAAAGGAAAGTAATATAACAGCTGCAGTACTTAATATATTTAACATCTAATCAGGCATGTGTAAATGTCAATTTCCTGTGCTTTCTCCTGTCAACCTGGTGAACTTGGGCATCCAGAGGCAATGTAGCAACTGCCTCATGTACACAGACAACCCCTCCTCTTAACCCTCAACACTTGTGAGAGATGCGCATATATATGTATAGCCAAACTGGAACCCTAGCACTCTCCAGCCAAGACTGAATTAGCCAGTCAAGAGGAGAAGTTTAACACCTGCACCACACCACATTCAACACATAGCCCTCCAGAACATACACCACCACAGCCCTTACATAACACACACCTACTTTCATGTAGGCTCTCAATAAAAATCTGCCCAAACAACAGAGACATCCAAGGCAGAGATGCAAACAACCACCTCAACCCCACACAAACCGTGAAACAGATAGCTCACATAAACAGTGTGCCACTTAACCAAAGCCCCTAAGGCAAAACAAATTACCCAATGCACTAGTCATAGGTGACTCGATAGTAAGGCACACTGATGCCCCACTCACTAGGCTGAATAAGGAGAAAGTTACGGTCAGCTACCTGTCATGTGCCAGGATCCGCCACATAACACACGCACTTAGATCACACCACAACAGGTACTAATATGACTCTGTACATGTTGGTGTGAATGACCTGATGCGTACCTCCCTGGACTACATGAAAAGAGATGTAGAGGAGCTCTTGGATTTTGTAGCGCAGGCAGGTATGACCCTAGCTCTGAGTAGCATCCTACCATCACCCAGAATGATACCACATTACAAACAGAAAATGATTGACTTTAACATTTGGTTAAGTTTCTGGTGTCATTCTAAGGGGATCCAGTATCTGTCTGTCTGGGGTGACATTATAGACAGACCTCAAAGGTTCCCCAGAAATGGCCTGCACCTGTCATCCCTGAGATTGCAGATGCTGGTCAAGGTTCTTGCTACCCTATAGTGCCTTTTTTTATGCAATGTCCAGAAGACAAAATGACCCCCGTAACAGTTACAAGAAAACAAAATCTGAGGGTTATGCTACTCAACGCTAGAAGCCTAAATCTCAAAATGCACTCACTCAAAGCACTCTTTAAAATGGAGAACACTGACATCTGTGCAGTGACTGAGACCTAGTTCAAGGCTCCAGAAAGCACCCCAGCAATACCAGGCTATAATTCATACCACACCTTCCGGCACCCTAATCCAGACTGAAGCACTAAAGGCGGAGGTGTCTCTATATTTATAAAAGATATGCACACCTCCAGACAAGTAGCCCAACATAATGCATCAGAGATATTTCAGGTACAGCTAACACTGGGTAAATCTTCAATCCAGGTTATAGCCTGCTATAGATCCCCCACCATGTCCCAAGACTCCCACTCTACATTCCTAAACACACTGGAAAATATTAGGGTGCAGCCCAATACCCTTATACTGGGAGACTTTAACTACCCTTCCTTTAACTGGGAAAATTACTCACGTACCAAAACACTTGCTCAATGTTTTCTGGAATTCATTAATTCTAACACCCTGGACCAACTCATTCTTACCCCTACCAGGAGTAAAAACATCCTTGACCTGGTCATTACCAACATGGGCAACTGTTGCTCTACACCTGAAATCAATTCCTCCCTGGTCAGATCTGACCACAAGCTTATCACCATGGACATCCACATCCCACCCCACCCCACCCCCACTAAAGGAAACCACTGTAAAAAAATTTCCAAAGCCAACTTTGGGCTTCTAAAAACAGGTGACAAACTTCACAATGCCCACGCAAATGGAAAATAGGTGCATGACTGCTGAATCATACACCAATGCACTCTATGAGCACATACATAAGTGCATGGAGCAGGACATACCAAACAGAATCAAGATGTTCTCCTCCAAAAAAGGAAGCCAATCTGATGGTTCTCTACCATTAACAAACTCTACAACAGAAGGAAAGAACTGTTACAGAACAGAGTGAAATCCAAAGACTGGAAAAACTCCCTTGTTAACCTCAGCAAAAAAACTGAGATCCCTCATCAAATCATATAAAGCTAGCTACGAAAACAAAATTGCTTCAGATTCTAAAGACAGTCACAAGGCTTTCTATAGCTATGTCAAGAATCTACATGGCAAGACTCAGATCTGCTAAGAGTTACAGTAGAATGGCAATACATATATAGAACCAACTGATATTGCCAACATATTGGCCAACAGTTTCAGTGTGAAATGTACCCCTTTTTCACCCCTGAAGGGCCTATCACAATACCTGAGGAATGCCAAGTCCCTATCATCGTGGCTACACAGATAAAAAACCCACTGTCCAAAGCCAAGAATACAACTTCCATGGGACCTGACAATATCCCCGGCTGTGTTCTACATGAACTACAAAATGAAATAGCACCACACCTGTGTACCATGTATAATCACAGCCTCCTTTCAGGCTTTGTTCCTACTGAATGTGCACTGCTACGGTCATCCCACTCCACAAAGAGGGAGTGACTACAGACCCTGGATACTACAGTCCCATTAGCCTGATGAGTCTGATATGTAAGGCTATGGAGCACATCATCATGGACCTTATTAACAGGGGCATAGGGAATCTCTAAACTCTGTACCCCATGAAGTTTGGGATTGTGAAGGGTAGATCATGCCTGCTTAACCTGATAGACTTTTTTGACTCTGTCATCAGAGCTGTGGATGAGGGCAAGGTAGTTCACACAGCCTACCTAGATGTTGCCAAGGCCTTGGAAACCATCCCTCACTCAGGAATCATAGCTAGACTTGCAAATCTAGGCATAGACCCTTATGTCATAAAATGGGTTGCCAACTTGCTCACTGATAGAACTCACACTCTAAAAGTAGCAGACTCTAAATCTGACTACTGACCAGTTACGAGTGACGTTCCACAAGGATCGGCCCTGGTCCTCCCCTTTTTGGCATCGACTTCTCAGAAGTCCAAGCTAACACAAAGGGACTCTGGTTGACCAAGCTCGCAGATGACTCCCAACTGGGAGCCATTGTTGACTCTCCAACTGATGTAGACATCCTATAACAAGGCCTCACTGAGACCAATTATTGGTGCAAGAAGCATGGCCTTAAGCTCAATGGCAGAAAATTACATTGTCATTCCCTTTGGGAAAAATTCTGTGCCCATGAGCTACCACAAAGGTGGTAGTCCACTAAACACCGAAGGTGTGATAAGAGACTTGGGGACACAGGTTGACAGCAACCTCTCCTTTGACAGCTACACTGCCACTGTGGTCAGAAAGTCCTTCTATGTAGCACACCTCATTACAAAAGGTTTCTCATCCAAGAAGAAAGAGGTCATAATCCCTCTTTAGTCGTCCCTCATTAGACCTATTATAGAATATAACACCCCATTTGGTATGTACCTCACTAGACAGCTACAACAACTGGAAAGGCCACAGAAATACCTAACTAAGAGGATCTTGGGCCTTAGACATATGCCCTATATGGACAGACTCGAAAAACTCCAGATATACTCTGTTTCACATCGCCTACTAAGAGGTGATCTCTGATTGACCTACAAAGCCATGTCTGACCCAGAGCTGTTTGATATGCTACACATTAAGAAATCCCAATCCCTCCATGCCACGTGCTCCAGGGACCTTAACCTCATTACCACAATAAACAGGACAAGCTGGAGGGACAGATTCCTAATGAGGATACTTCCCACACTCTGGAACAAACTCCCCATTCACATCAAGCAGAGCATTTCACTGGCAGTCTTCAAAAGAAATCTTGACGAGTGGATAGGCAATAGGAAGCTCAACCCGGATCACTTCATTGGCCTTGCTCGACAGTGGCCATGGAAACTAATGCCATGTGGCAGTTCACCCCAGGGATCAACTTAGTGGCCTTGCACATCAGGAGGCAGTGAGAACTAACTTCAGACGGCATGATGCCAGGGAATCTTCTTGGGCTAGGCTTATATAGGCTCCAGGCCCATTAACCTAGTGTACACCTGTGAACCTATGAACATGATTAATGTCTGCTGGACAAGCTCCCCTCACATTGTCACCCTGGACCATGACCCAATGGCCTGCCACATCTGGGTGTGCAAACCTCAACCACAGATGGGGCAGTGGAAGTAGTGCCACTATGGAAGCATGATCAGGCATGGCCACATTGGCTAACAGCAAATGATGTGGCTGACCTATGCCCACAAGGATGCCTCTCCCAGTAGATGTTCCATTGCAGACTCTGCACATTCCATTGTGTCATTCATCTGATCCATTGAATAGGCAATATGGTGGAAGTAGTCATGCATGTCAGCCTTTGCTCCATCTACAACCATTAGCATTTCCCTGGAGGACCTATGGGAACATGCCTATGGCTTCATGACTGGCACAGGAAGACATACCTGGATCAGGACAGCAGGCCTCCTCCAAGTTTCCATAACAACCCTGTGTGGCACTTCACCCACACTTTGGCTACTGCCAGAGTCAAGAGGGACTGAAGCCATGGTAACACATGTCCCTGATGGAGTGCCTCACCCTCCACCTGTCCAATATGTAAGGGCTCACTAGAATTGGTTGGCATAGGCCTACTGGGTGTTTCTGATAGAATTACAGGGGATGGCTGAATGTCAACCCCAGTGTCAAATTCAAGCTCTGCATCCCCTGGCTGTGTCTCCATTTGTCCACTATGATCAAAAGAGTCAGCCAATACTCTGATATCAGGTGGCAAAAGTCCTACACTTCCACTGTCAGGATCACCTGTGATAATAAGCATCAAACAAAGGAAGGTAATTAATAGCTACACTACTATAGTCAAATGTATGCTAATAAACTAACAATGCTGCCACTACTACAAAGAGTACAGCAATATACACAATAGTTTTGACACCCACATTACACATATGGATAAAATCATGGGTCTATATCAGTTCACCGAAATGGCTGAAGTTCGAACATCATATGTTCGAACTTCTAACCATGAAGTACAAAAACATTGAAGTCTTAGAACAGCGATTTTTTTCCCAGGGGAAAAAATCTCTGTTCCAAAAAACACACACACACAACACAAGCACACCAAAACAACAGCAATCCACACACAAACACTTAAAATCCTACATCTAACCCTACACTAAACTGTACATACACTACTATCTATCCATTTACCTTAACCCAAACCCTAACCCTAAGATCAATCACTATTGCACACTCACCTGACCTGCGCCCTAACCCTAACTCACCTATCCCAACCTAACCCTAAAGTCTGTCACTATCGCACACCGACCTCACCTGTGCCCTAACCATAACTCACCTAACCCACGCCCTAACCTAACATCCACACAATCGCACACTTACCTGAACTTCCCACCACAGTCCTGATAATCGCGAAACCACAGAAACGGCCAATTGAATTTTTTTCCCTGGGAAAGAATTTGGTGTTCCGCGGCTTCGCGATAATCAGTGTTCGAACTTCACAGTTCGAACATCTGGTGTTCAATTGTCAGCCATTTTGACAGACTGATATAGACCCTAAAATCATCACTACTGACAAAAAATGTTTGGCTTACCATGTGCAGATGATGCTATGCTTCCCTTGGATGATGGTACTGGAAGATGTTAACTAAAAGTAAGGACAACATCATCACAATTAACAGTAATAGGGGATGGGTTAAAACTTTTTGCCCTTTATATATCCATTAATGATACTTTTAACAAGAACTTGGATGACAAGTGCAACCTAAGTCCATGTATAATAAATCAAAATGTGTTGTTAACTGTATCACTCTACAACACTCCACCCCCAAAATGAATTGATTATTAAACAGAACTTATGTGTTACTGTCAATATTTTGCTGTACAAGAGTATTTAACAATTGAGATGCATAATCCTAATTGGAAGCTCCTGCTGGGGACACACTTGCTCTCCCTGAAACAGTAACACCAATGTCAATTGCATGTTGTTCTCCAAGGAGCTCTGGATTCCTGACAGTGGTCAGGAATTCTTCATTTGCTGTTAGTGGTGGCTCTGTAGCAGCCCCCCACCCACTCCCAAAAGAACAGGCAAATGACACCTTTTGCTAACAAATCATCAGTAAAATGTTAAAAGTGCTATCAAATGAACTGTCCCTGAAAAATACGTACAGAATTAACACAAAACATTCCCTTTTAGGCTATTTTCAGTCATTACTACCTGTGGCCAGCACTCCCCTAGAGGTGTGTATGGTCCATCCTAGAAGGCTAAGACCCCTGTGTCATTGACAATATAGGACATTTGCATTTCATGGAAATAATAATAAAAGAATGTCCACAGAAACACAGTTGTAACATTAGCACTTTGTGATGACAGTTAATAAGGCTGTTCAGCTGAGAAAGTGAAATGCCCTGACAAACATGCCTATGCCATCATTACACTTCTAAGAAATGCATACAGGTAAAAGTAACATATATACATATCTATATATATATATATTTATATCTATATTGATATCTATATATATATATATATATATATATATATATATATATATATATACACACACACACACACACACACACACACACACACGCACACACATATATATACAGGTAGAAATGACTGAAAATAGCCTAAAAGGGAATGTTTTGTGTTAATTCTGTACGTATTTTTCGGGAACAGTTCATTTGATAACACTTTTAACATTCTACTGATGATTTGTTAGCAATGGTTAAGGTGCTTGCCTTACAAACACAAGGTGCAGGGTTTGAGTCTCACAAGGGATAATTGGCTAGGCTTAAAATGACTCGCAAGGGCAGTTAGCTTGGTACTAATCTATGAACCTATGAACCTATATATATATATATATATATATATATATATATACACACACACACACAGACATATATATGTGTGTGTGTGTGTGTGTGTGTGTGTGTGTGTGTGTGTGTGTGTGTGTGTGTGTGTGTGTGTGTGTGTGTGTGTGTGTGTGTGTGTGTGTGTGTGTGTGTGTGTGTGTGTATACATATATATATATATATATATATATATATATTATGTATATATATATGTGTGTGTGTCTGTGTGTGTGTGTATATATATATATATATATATATATATATATATATATATATATATATATATATATATATATATATGTATATATAAACAGATTTTTCTTAATAACATTTCAGCATATGCAGTATATAGTTGAAAAATGGAAACATAGTTTATCTAGGTCAGTAGTTTTCTGTGCAGATATAGCCCAAAGGAATAGCCTCTTCTGTGTTATCCTCATAAACACATCTCCTCACTTTCAGGTTCCCTAGCTGCATAGTATATTTTTATGGTGTAGATTCAGGGCTGTGAGCCAAGTGAAAATGCAAATGAGGTGTGAACTCATTAGAACTGCTGAATTCCAATTGCTTGGGTCAGTGTATTAGATGTAATATCCACAGTTTTTCGCTAATAGATTTCAAGTGTGAATGACTACTGGTAGGAAGAGCGATAGCACAACAACATTTCAGACTGCTCTACCTCCAGTGGGTGTGTCAGCCAAGATAGGTTTACAAAGTGTAGAAGTAATTGTATTGAGTTTTTAAATGTAAGTAAGCAGCACACATTTCACAGTTTCTGTTCAGTAACATCCCACCTCCCCTTCATTTGTTGACAACTGCATATTATTGCCATTTAGTATCCTCACACATTTTCAGAACAATGATACAGAATGCCTTACAGATTGTATGTCTCAGATCACTGCTGAGATAAGATGAAAATGAGCAACAAACACAGTGAGAACAGACAGAGCTGTATTTCTGCAAGCAGTAGTCATAAATGGTTGTGTGATAACTCAGTGTACTAAAGTAATACATATACAAACAACTGTCATATGTTTTAATAGTACTATGGATGATGTTGTAGTGGGTTGTATGCTGTATGATTTCAGTTCCCTGTTGCAAAGTTATTTGTGTGTGCAAAGAAGGATAAAACACCTTTCCTGTGTTCTGAAGACTCATTGGAGTGAGAGTTCAAATTGAGAACTGTGTAAAAATATTTTGTGTGTAGCAAGAAAAAAATTGTAGTGTTTATTTCATAGATTGCTTTTCTTCATTTCAACTAATTTTCCCTTTTTATTTCTTATTTTTTTATGCCAGTGTTTGTGCAGTGGATAGCTTAGTGCAATCAAGGGAAACAGAGAAACACAATGAATGCCAGGTTAAGCTGTACTTATCTCATTTGTGCAATGCTTAGAAGTGCATAAACCTGGACTACTAGCCCAGACAGGAAGCAGACAGAACACCTGTAGACAAGGCAGAGACAGTGTAAAGGTCAAAAAGTATACATTTTTGCAATTTTTGCTCTCTATTGCCCAAGCCACTAAGAAACGTTGCATGGCAGTTAGCAAGGTTCCCCAACACCTGCAGCTATCAAACACCTGCAGACAGGATGCAGATAATCAATAAGTGAAAACCGATATATTCTATTAATTCTGCTGAGCACCATGCAAACAGGCTATGCAGCGTTGCCTGGCAGTTAACACACAAAACTTAAGAATTAATAGAGTATTATGCAATTGTCTTTTAACTGTTCATGTGGCAGCAGGTGTAAGAGAAGGGCTGTAATACAGATTTTCCTGGGTTCAGGTACAGGAAGTGTAACATATTTTTACTGTTGTGACAGTTCAAGGTTTGAATCCTACGCTTTAAAAATTAGTTTTATCACTGTATAAAGCTAAAACAAAAATGTGCCAGGTCATGAAACTTGTGTCTCCAGTGCATGTCTGCAAAGTTAACTCACCTAACAGTTACATTAACAGACACCCCTCAAACTAATATCAAGTGTCAGATTAACCTTCCAGTTTTAAAAATCGCTTTCCTTCCTGCTTGGCACTGCCACTCACTACTTAACATTGTACAAATGTTGTTTGCAATAGCAGGAACTGGTGGGAAATCATATGTCATTGCTTTACTTTTGGTATTAGGCATGTCTGACATTAGAGGGGAAGACACCCAGTTTAGGGCACAGAGTTGTGGTTTCCAGGAGTCCAGGATATTTATTGGACTCATGATAAAGCCTCAAAGCTAAAAGTTTCTGCAGAGGGACTATTCTGGCTTCCAGTACAAGTCTGTGGCTTGCAGTAGTTTGGCTAAGGCTCTATCCAGTGCGACTGGCATCCCATACACTGGAGAACAGAGTAGGCACCACTTCAATGACCTACAAAGGCACAAGAGGGATATGCTCAACCAGTGTTTCAAACTGGTGACATCCCACAGTTCTGTAAGTATGTTAATAAAAAGA
Organism: Protopterus annectens; assembly: GCF_019279795.1. Taxonomy (NCBI): domain Eukaryota; kingdom Metazoa; phylum Chordata; order Ceratodontiformes; family Protopteridae; genus Protopterus; species Protopterus annectens. Next base: position 78,507,725 of record NC_056731.1, read on the forward strand.
AATGTAATGCATTGAAACTCAAATATAGACAAGACTGGTATGCATAATTCTCTTCTATTCTTTTCTTTTCTTTTCTTTTCACAGCTAATATCAAAATTGAGTTGAATCAGCAGGATCATGCTGAGCATCTGGAAAGACTGGAGGAAACGAGTGGTATGTATAAAATAAGTATTAGTGCAGCTTTAAAAGTTAAATATAGATTGTTTTGTATTCTATACAGTAGTAGCAAAGTGAACATGCATATCCTAACTGTAAAAGCAAGTATGCATGCATAAGTCTGTAGCATAAACCAGCATTAGAAGTCAAGTGTAAGACTGTAGTCAAAGGTTGTTTGTTCAAATACTGTAATTCCTTCATATTATAACATAAAGTAAGTTCTATATATGTGACATAAATGTTCAGCTATTAACTGTAATCAGTATACTTGGACCAAGCATATGTGCAACATATGCATATTGCAAAGATTACTTTGAGCAATCTATAAATATAGTTTGTAGTTGATAGGATGTATAATTAAATATAACAGTTCAGATAAAATAGTTGTATAATTGTGGTAGTGCCTTCTATGTATATGATGCTGCTAATTTTACCTCTTATTTTTCTCTCACCTCAACCCCTATTTCTTTTTTTCTGTTATGCGTTGCCAAAATGTCTCCATGTCATCCATCTGTAACAAATCACTAAATGCTTCACCGCACAGCAAGGTAGGCCAGCATACCTCTCAACCTCTTAGAACAAGAAATCTGGACAAAACCATAAATAAAAGTGGGACAAAGGACCAAAAATAGGGATAATTTTTAAATATTGCTATTACAAACATAGAAAGTTGATAGAATAATATGTTTTGCACTACCATGAATTTTCTAAAGAATGGGAAGACAGAAACTAAAATGTCTGTCATTATTTTCTAACTTCAGTCTTTAATGATTTGGCACTGGTTTGCCAGAAAACTGTAATTCTCTCAAAAATAGACCAAAAACATGAGGCAAAAAGCTGGATATTCTGTGAAAATCTGTACAGTTGGGAGGTATGTAGGCCAGTTCCAGTGGGTCAGCCTGGTCTTGCTCCACTGGTACTAGCACCAATGCCCAGCACATCTGGGACCCAACCTGGGAGCAGTGCCTCTGCTGCCACTGCACTACCTGCATGCTCAGGTAGTACTGCCCCAGCAGCTAGTTTTGTAGTACCCTCTGGGAGTATTGGCAGAGGTGGTCTTTCATCACCTGCCAGGATATGCCATGGTTGGTGCATAGGGTTATGCACTGCACCATTGGTGTATGCCTATGCCGCATGAAGAGGCTGGTGTCCCTCATAGTCCATTGGAGGAGAAGACATGAAGACATCAAGCACTTCAGCAGCCAGCAGAATAAGCAGAGAGTGATGACAGTCCTGTGAGTGAGGGCTAGATTCTGACTGTCTCCATGTTTGCTGGGCAAGAGTTTGCATTGTCCCCTGTCTCACTCTAATCATGGTGTCCCCCAATCTTTTGTTGCCTTCACCATCCCTCTGTCTTGTCTTGTTTGCCTTATTTGTTTGCATTTGCTTCCTCACCTCCCCAACTTACTTGGCCCAGAAATACCAATGTCCCTTAACCAGCATTCCTCTCTTATGGAATTAAAACAAATGGGCATTTGTCCCACAAAAAATATTGTCCCATAGATAGCTCTCCATTTCACACATGTGTCTTCTTGACACACTTGATTTGGTCCAATTGGCTATACAACATGATTGCATTGTTGTCACACCTCTTTGTGGAGCTGACTGCCCAAATTCCGCTAATAGTTTGTACATATTTTCAGTTTACACTGTTAATGAAATGGATAGCTATGGTTCTTTCCTACCTCCCTCCCACCTGCACATTTCAGTATTTCTGTCCCCTTGTTCTTCCCCCTGTTTGCTCCCTATTTGACTCCTTTCCTATCTACCCTATTTTAATGCCTAGAATCTGATCAAAAAATAGAATCACACACAACACATATAAGTACCAAGAAAACCATTGAACCCCTTCACTTTTTGGCTTCTATGTTTGTGTGGAAACTGGCATCTCTCACCTATGCCAAGTGACGATGAGCAGCTCTTCAATTGTGCAGTTTAACTCTGCATAATGCACTTAAACATGCTGTGCCGAGGTAAAACACAGTAGCACATAGTGAATGTAGTATAGAGAATAATTTTGTTGCATTATCACTATTTATTTAAAAAATATTATATACACCTGGATTTAAACCTGGCATCATCTGGGTTCAAAAAGAAATGTGTCAATGCATTTACACCTACTGCCACAGAGTCAGCTGAACAGCAGTGTTTCATACACTCAGCATTACCTATCATAGTTTTAGCAATGAGCCTCACATTTGCACACTGCTTAACTAGGTGCAGAGTAAGCAGTAAAAAATGTGTATCCTGCATGCACAAACACTTTGCCAGCCATAACACAAACCTGCTGCTTATTGAGCTATGCAAAGTAAATAATATCACATATTAGTTTTGTTTACTGTTCATTTAGTCTTTGTGCCATGAAACTAAACGTGGAAACAAAAAAAAGACCCTATCTAAGAATATATCATAAATGTACAATGCAGCCATCTGTTACCTCACACAATGCACTGCAACAGTGGTCTCTCAATACTTGTTCACAAATATATCAACTACACTACATACATTCATATAAAATGTGTGTTATGCCATGCACATTTTTAGAATGGCAATACACATTCAGATGTTCAAATACTTGTGGTAATGCAAACAAATGCTTGCATATAGTTTGTAAAGATGTCTCTTAAACTATATCTGCACATTGGAATACAATCACCACATACTACTCATTGCATACTCATAAATCTGGTAACATGCAGAACTTGAACTATCTTGACACTTGCACAACCCTACACATCCATTTATTGTAGGGCTCCCAACATCTTCTTTCCAACATCCAGTGCTGATGTCATCCACTATAAGTTGGCCTGCATCCTTGAAAAAGTCAGACTTGTGCTGTGGCACTTATGTAAAGTCCTGATCTCTCTAGTCAATGTACTTAGATAAGTAGAGGTTCTATTCTCACTGCAGTCAAGTTGAGGTGTGTGTGTTTGTGCACTTGCTTGACATTAGAGAGAACATTCTATGACAGCATGTAGGACTGCTTGGTATTACCCTTTTCTCCTCACCAGACTCTGCTGATGTCATCAGCTATAGCCGATTGGTGGATGTGCAGTACTTACATCAGGGCAGAGACTTGCCTAAAGGCCTGGCACAAGTCACCTCATCCTATAAGATACAGATTTCAGTGATGGGGCTTCAGTCTTTCCACAGACATCATGGCATGGTTTCTAGACCCTATATTTTTTCAGTAACAAAATGTGGTCTCTCCAGCTGCTAAAGGTGTCTGGTAAGGTACATGCAAAGGGAGCATTATATTCTATTAGTGTTCTGATGAGGTTCGAGTACAGTGCTGTTATATCATCCTCAGATGTGGATATGATGGCCTGACATTTGAGATGCACAACGCAGCCTTTCCGTACCATTGTGGACACTTGATGGTCGAAGTTCAGATTGCTATCTATGTGTGTTCCCAGGTCTTGCACCATTGGGTTTCAGCATAAAGGGAGTGTTGTCAATGCTGTAATTAGTGGGAATTTCCACTTTGCAGAAGGCCAAAATGAAGACACCTTTTTGTATTTATATGTAGACAGTGTGGCTTTGGTACCAGTCATTTGTCTGTTTTAGTCCCTCTGTAGTATGTTATCATTGGTGGACTCAGTGATTGCACCCAATATGCAAGAATCAGCAAAGGACATATATTTTAACCTGGACTGTTGAGAAATATAGTCCAAATAATAAAGAGCCAAGTACAGATCCTTGGGGTATGCAGTGATGACAACTCTACTGATAGAGATTGATTCACCAGCTTTCAGAGTATGTGTTCTGTCGATGAGCCAATTGGTTAACCATCAAGTGACGTAAGGGATAATGCCCAGTTGGGAGAGTTTATCAATGATACCTGAGTAGGGGACTGTTTCCAGTCCTAGGCCAGATCAAGATAGGCAGTATGCAGAGTCTTCTTCATTCAGGCTTATCGCACAGAATCAGTGGGTTGTGACAACATCACAGATCCTCTACAGCCTGACTCAGAACATACACCTACCTAACATGTTTGGATATGCACTCCAACACACCCTCAACATTAACTATTTTCCCAAAGAAAGGTGTACATCAACACACATCCATCTGAGTTTGGGGGGACAGCACATGATGCATGCATGTATAGACACATCCTGACCCTTCTGATCTGTGAGGATGACCAACATGTCATCTGGGCCTTTTCTAAATGGACACTACTAACAGCCTGGCACTGTGCAACAGACATGAGGGAGTTGTTAATGCTGCATCCGTGTCTGTTACATATGTTAGATGTCCTCAAAGAGGTCATTGAGGGCATGCATGATGACAACATTATCATCCTGAGAAACCTGACCAGGCTAAGGCATGGCATTTGACATAAATCCACACTGAGGTATTCAGTCAACACTGTCAGATGTGGCCATAAACACCTATGTCACCAAGTGGGTAGACCCGAGGATCACATAAGTGGCATCTAAATATGTTGAAATTTGTAAATTGACCTATATTTCAGGTTTAGTGATCAGGTTCGTCCATCAGTGCCTACTAGGCCCTTTCCTGTCCATTATTTAAGTCACAGATGTCACAAATGACATAAACATCCTATGTACAAACAGCTGTCTGACAGACTCCAGATTGTGGGCAGTCATTGACTCCAACTGTGATATTAGTATAATACAGACAGTATTAACACACACCAAAGATTGTTGCCACAGCCATGACAACACATGAGATTAAACAAAAATGTGTGCAGGGGGGTGGTTAAGATATGAAAACAAATGCAAAACCCAAGTATAAAGTAGACATCCCACCTTATAAGCACACCAGGTGGTATGTGACCTGTGTCCTTGGGTAGATGGTATGTGGAACATCCACCAGCATTTGGCCACAGTGCTGACTACTCCCTTGTATGTAATAAAACTACTGAATATGTGAAGGACATATACATCAAAGGCCATAATACCTCCATAGTTCACAGTCTTCATCACACCATTAACTGAGTACAAGCCACCTTTCTTCATGTATCTCCCTGCACATCTCCCAGTAATGTGTAACTGAAGTGTACTACCTTTGCCACAGGGAGGTGTCACACATCTTATTGGCCATTCCTAAGTATTTTTTGTTGCATAAACATTACTATTTGATGGTGCAGAAACCCCATCAAGGTGTTACACCAGATGCATGTGTGATACCTGCTCTGTACATACATAGGTGTTTCACAATATTAATGGCATGGGTAACATTCATGACAGTGTGGTGTGTGCCATATATGTATATATATATATATCTATATATATATATATATATATATATATATATATATATATATATATATATATATATATATATATATATATATATATATATATATACATATATATATATATATATATATATATATATATATATATATATATATATATATATCCTAGACCTAGTCATTACCAATATGAGTGACCGGTGTTCCACACCTGAAGTCAACTCCTCGTTGGTCCAATCCGACCATTAGCTAATCACCCTTGATATCCACATCCCACCACCACCCCCCATTAAGGAAACCACAGTAAAAAATTTCTCCAAAGCCAACTTCATGCTTCTTAAGACAGAAGTAGTGAACTTCATGACACCCATGCAGATGGACAATACAGTTACAACTGCTGAATCCTACACAAATGCACTCTATAAGCACTTACATGAGTGCATGGATCGTGCTATCCCAAACAGAACCAAGACGCTATCCTCCATAAAAAGGAAGCCAATCTGGTGGTCCCCTGCCATAAACAAACTGTACAACAGAAGAAAGAAACTGTTGCAAAAGAGAGTAAAATCCCTTGAGTGGAGGAGCTCCCTGGTCAGCCTCAGTAAGAAGCTGAGATCCCTTATAAGATCCTCCAAAGCTAGCTATGAAAATAAAATTGCCACTAATTCCAAGGACAGCCACAAAGCATTCTATAGCTATGTCAAGAATCTCAATGGCAACACCCAGATCTGCTCTGAGTTACAGCACAAAGGCACGGAAATTACAGAACCAACTGATATTGCCAACATCCTGGCAGATAGGTTCAGTGCTAACTTTACACTCCCCATCCCCTAAAGGGCCCATATCTATACAGGAAGAATGCAGAGTCCCTGTAATCACAACTATGCAGGTGAAAACTGCACTCTCTAAAGCCAAAAACACAGCATCCATGGGACCAGACAAAATCCCAGGCTGCGTTTTACATGAACTTCCGAATGAACTGGCTCCTCACTTAAGCACCATGTTCAATAATAGCCTCGCATCAGGCTTTGTGCCCACTGAATGGCACACAGCAACAGTTATCCCACTCCACAAAGGGGGAGCCACCACTGATCCCGGCAACTATAGACCTATTAGCCTGATGAGCCTGGTCTGCAAGGCCATGGAACATATCATCATGGAACTCATAAACAAAGACATTGATAACCTCCACACTCCAAATCCCACCAAGTTCGGGTTTGTGAAAGGCAGATCATGCCTCCTGAACCTGATCGACTTCTTTGAGGCAGTCACCAAAGCCGTAGATGAGGGTAAGGTGGTTCACACAGCCTATCTTGACCTCGCCAAGGCTTTCAACACCATCCCCCATTCTGGAATTATAGCTAAACTCAATAAACTAGGCATAAATCCCTACATCACAAGATGGGTTGCCAACTGGCTCACTGACAGAACCCACACTGTAAAAGTTGCAGACTCCAAATCTGACCTCAAACCAGTGACAAGTGGAGTACCACAGGGTTCCATCCTGGGACTGCTCCTGTTTGGTATCTACTTCTCTGAAGTACAGGCTAACGCAGAAGGCCTCTGGCTAATGAAGTTCACAGATGACTGCAAACTAGGAGCCATAGTCAAGTCCCCAAATGATGTGAACATCCTGCAGAAGGGCCTCTCTGAGACAGATGCCTGGTGTCAGAGCCATGGCCACACGCTCAATGCCAAAAAGTGCAGTGTCATCCCCTTTGGTAAAAGCTCTGTACCCATGAACTACCACATAGGCAGCAATCTACCTAACACCGAATGTGTGATAAGAGACCTTGGGACCCAGGTGGACAGTAGTCTCTCCTTTGATAGTCACATCGCCACAGTAGTCAGGAAGTCCTTCTACATGGCACACCTCATCATAAAAGGGTTCTCATCTAGGAATAAAGAGGTCATCGTTCCCCTCTACTCGACACTCATTAGACCCATCATAGAGTACAATGCCCCTTTTGGAATGTACCTCACAAGACATCTGCAGCAGCTGGAAAGGCCACAGAAGTACTTCACAAAGAGGATTACTGGACTCAAACAAATTCCCTACACTGACCATCTCATAAGACTCCAGCTTTACTCAGTAGCATATCGCCTACTCCGAGGTGATCTCTGCCTAACATATAAAGCTGTGTCAGACCCAGAGCTGTTGGACATGCTACACCTATAGAAATCCCAATCCCTCTGAGCTACATGCTCTAGGGACCTAAACCTTGTCACCACAATAAACAGGACATGCTGGAGGGATAGATTCCTATCCCAGAGACTTTCCATACTTTGGAACAGGTTACCCATCTATGTCAAGCAAAGTTCTTCATTAGCACTCTTCAAGAAAAATCTTGATGAGTGGATGAGAAATAGGAAATACACCCTGGGGATCACTTCTGTGTCTCTGCTCGACAGTGGCACAGGAAAATAACTTTCTTGGGTGGCGTAAGCCAGGGAACCTTGTTGGCTAGGCTTACGTAGGCCCTTGGGCCGATAGCCTAGTACCTACCTATGAACCTATATATATATATATATATATATATATATATATATATATACACCAGTCAACTAGCCTGTAATGATTATAATGTCACATACAGATATAGCAGTGTCTCTCCTAACACCTCCAGCAGATGTTACAGTATCAGGACAGTGTTCTTGATTATACTCATAGATTACTGACATGTCATAATAGTTGTACAAGTGTGTTAGTGCAGAACCATCAATGATCACTCAGAATCACATATGTTATGTCAGAGATATGGGATTTTTCGTGGTATTAGTCTGATATTGTTCATGATTGTGCATACTTCTTTTACTGTTGACCATGAGCCTGTAACTGTATCGCACTTGTTAGAGAACTCTGCTGACATTACACTCATATTCAGGCAAATCAGTTTGCACAGCTTCACAATATGCACCCTACCCCAGTTGTATATAACATCCCTGATAGATGTCTTCTGCAATGTTCATGTAAGGATGCTTATCTCACAAAGACATCTTCTCCATTGTTATGTCACATTATGTGACAGTCACATAATACACATTTTCACTGTGCAGTCCATACTGTACCATATTGGTATTTGATTAGTGTTAGTGCTACAGCTGTCTTCCATTGACATGCCCTCATTTGCTGTAGATTAGGATGTTTCACTTTGTGACAATTTGTCTTGTGTGTCCCTATTCAATGCACACACTTCCTTTGACTGTTTATTTTACAGGGCAGTGCATGTACCCTTACAGATAATTCACACAACTTTTTTACAGAATGCCTGGAATGGGAATTCACAATACTCTGCACTGTATACCCTATCCTGTACTGTGTCTGGACCATTTACATTACTATATGTTAAGCCCTGGTAATCATTTTGACATTCCTTTCAATCCTATTAAGCCAGTTTGCTTTATAGTAAACAAGTTCACCATCTGTGGTGGTTTACAGTTTCCTGGCTAGTGGCAACACTGTTGATAACCATGAAAACACACTTGTTTATGTTTAAACATGGTGCATGGCATGAATATGTAATTAGCACTGCTGCTACTTCCGCAAACATGTAAACTCTGTGTAGGCTTCGTGCAAAGCTTACAAGGAGTTTATTGAATCCCAGGGATTGTGAATAGTGTTTTGGCCTGTAATGCAAAGTTCCATGAAACCTTTTGTTTTTCATTAACCTTAAATGTCAAAAATCAGTGTTTTCCTTAAAATAGAAATGCATTGCCCTTGAACATGGCCACTACTCTGCAGAAACTACTCCAAAAGGCACCAAAATACTTTACAGAAGATGGTGATGTTGCAGGAGCTGGAAGACTGATAGCCTTCCTGCACTGCTTTTGCCTCTACATAAAATAGGTAGTGGGGCTTCCTCAAGTGTCTCTTGATGCTTCTGTGCAAACTGAGCAAGAGCTAGTGGAATCAATCCCAGATAGCATGCTAGTAAGCAATTAAGATTCACTGTTGCATTTGGGAGAGACATAGATTTCCATACAAAACATGAGCTGAAAATCATATTTGTGTACATTGCTGTGTTTTCTCCTAAACTGCAGTGCTGGCCTAGTTTACGTAGATGCAGTGATATGTCCTATATGGATTGTATTTACACTGCACTTATTTTCTGCTCAGGATGGTTATGCCAGAATGGTATATTCAACTATCACAAAATAATGATGCCTAGAAAAGGGATATGGCTTTTTGAAAATATGTGTCAAGGTCCAAGCCTTGCTGCTTTGATATGACAATCTGTTTATTCATTATGTGCATGTGTGCATGGAGGTGAGCTTCCAATATCTAAAGAGCAATGCTGTTCTCAGACATGCACAAAGAATGTGCCTATTTGTGGACTAAGATGATCAGCAATGTTTAGTGATGCTAAATTCATAATATTGATTGATTTGTTTTATTTTTCCTGCTGATGCTGGATTTTTCAGGTTTATCTCAGTATGCTATAGATCACCTGCACACTGCTACATATTATGTTATTCTTTGTGTGCATTCATATTTTATCAAGACCTGTGGTTGTGTTTGCATCAGTAAGGTGCTGAGACCTGTACTGCAGTTCTCATTTAGCTATGTGCACATTTCTTTGTGTACACATTCTTTATTAATTATGTATGACTACAGCTATGCATCACAACACAGATGACATTGGCTCATATGAAGTGCTTATTGCTGATTATGACTCATTCTTCATGAAATACTGCATGACATGGAAATATGTAGCATGAGAATATGGTTCATATGCAAACATGAGAACAAAGTGTTAGAGCAAGTTGTTCATACATGGTATTGCTCCCTGGCTTGTTCATTACAGGAAGAGTACTATTTTGCAAAGTGGACGGATAAGCAGTGATAGTGTCTATTCATGGCATCCTGTTCCAGTGTATGTTTTCTTTTTTATTAGACTGGATTCTGTGGTCCATTGATAAGCCTAAGGTTTATACCTGCTGGGTAGCAAGATGGAAGAGGAAACTGTTAATCGTTGAGATGTCAGTGCCTGCATTTGACAGAATTATTCATAAAGTGCTAAAGGAATACTAAAGCTGAATGGATAGCCTGAGATCACACAAGTGCTCTGAAAATCAATATGCCAAACACACCTTAATTTAGTTAGCTAACCACTTAATGAGAGACACTGCAAGGATATCGGAAAATGGCAATACTGCACACCCCCAAATCAAAGGAAGAACTGAAACATCAAAATACTGCATTGGCAAGCAACACAGACAAAGGGCAAGATTCAATATACCCTACACAGCTCACTAAACTGCTGCTATGCATAAATGATAGTGCTCTGATTTGCATTCATTTAGCAACTATACACAATGTGTAGTGCTGTGCAAACACAGTAAATATCATGCCATGCTAATTATAGCATAAGCAGCTGAACTGTATACTAATCAACCAATTCAAGATGGTAGAGCTATTCAACAAACTATAAAGCAATTGTGTACACTTAGTGTAGATTTTTGCCATGTATTCCAAATCCTATTGGAATACAGACACAGAAACTACACTGGAGGAAAAAAATATGGACTGCTGCTGCTCTTCTGTATATGTATGTGTAACAGTATCTGCTGCTGACAGACTTCAGTCAAGGAGTAGAATGGCATCAAGACTCTTTTTGGCTTTTTATGGTTGGCATGGTGTGTTCAGTCAAGGAGTAGAATGGCATCAATACTCTTTTTGGCTTTTTATGGTTGGCATGATGTGTAAATAGTAGAGTGCTACAGAGTGGATAGAGATACACTCCAGGAACTCTGTAACCTCCTTGATCCTCATCTGACAGCAATAGCAAACTGAGGGGAACCAATACCTGTGGAGACCAAGGTATGCGAAGCACTTTCAGTATTATCTACAGGAACATTTCAGATTCTCACAGGGGTCATGCTGGTTGTGTCATAGGCATCAGAATTAAGGATGCTACACCAGTTCCTGAATGCTATGTTAGAGCATGCCAGTGACTACATATATGTTCCCCCCGTACCCCCAGGGACAGAACTAGAACTATGCAGGATTTCTACCCCTTAGTACTCTTCCCTGAAGTCTTAGCTTCCAAAGATGGCATGCACATTGAGATCAAAGCACCACTCAGGGAACAGGGAAGGGTCTACATTAAAAGAAAAGGGTCCCATTCCATTAACTGTCAGGTCATGTTTAATGCTAAGGGAATCATCCTGAATGTTTGTGCTGGCAGCCGTAGCAGTTGCAATGACTCCCATATCTGGCACCACTCACAGGTCTTCCAGAGATTTTTCAAGGGTGATATCCCACAAGGCTATTTACTGGGGGATGCAGGGGATGCACTTGAATCTTGGCTAATGATGCCCATCAGCAATGCACACACATCCACAGAGGGACACTATAACGAGGCACACGCTCAAACAAAAAACATCATAAAGCATGTGTTTGGGCTTCTGTAGTCACAGTTTCAGTGCCTAGATACATCAGGGGGTGCTCTGCAGTATGATTTCAGTACTTGTGCTGATATTATATAGTTTGTGTTATCCTATACAATATCATTCTGAGAAAACAGTTGCAACAAGAACACTAAGGGGTAGGAGCAAACTTTCCACCACAACTGGCAAGGTCACCGCAGCCACGTGCAGTTCAGGAGTTAGAGGGGGACCACCAGCCACTATGGGTGAAAGGAGACATAGGCATGCAAAATATGTCCTTGTCCTGACCAAGAGACAATGGACAGCACACATCGTAACCACCTCATGGCTATACCTTTCATCCTATGCACATACAGTAAAATTGATGCCAGGCAATGCATACAACCTTTACATGCCCATGTAATGGCTGTGTACTGCTAGCATCAGACAAAATCAGCCCTGAATGACAACAGTTGTAACTGCAGGACTATCAAGGTAAGTGTTTACCCTGTAAAAGAAAAAAAAATATGTATGAACATGAATAAATGGCAGATGCCTGCATACTGTTACTTGAAAATGTACCTAAGTATAATGTGTGGGAGTTGTCCAACAATGACAGCAATATGTGATATAACTGACTTATGTAATATATATTTCTGCAGATTATCAGTTAACATTACTCATGCATGTAAAATACTCAGTATAGAAAAATCAGCCCAAGCTCTATTCATCCTCACATTCTCACAAGTGAAGCAATTAGCATGATTACAGTATCAATGATTTCAGGTAAGGAATCACCACACTAAAATGCTGTAATAAAACAGAAAAAAATCCAAATAACATCACCAATGTGGGTCTATATTACATTGTACCAATGTGGGTCTATATTACATTGTCAATGTAATATCAAACCAGGAAGTTCAAAACCCAAAATGTATGAAAACACAAAACAGCGATATTTTCCCAGGGGAAAAAAATCTCTGTTCTGGTGCAAAAAAAAAAAACATGTACACTTTAAACTTAAACTAATGTGGGGGGTTTCACCCCCACACCCCTCATTGTGGGGGGGCTGTGCCCTCACACCCCCCCACTTAAATATACCAACTCCGAGATCGCATCACAGTGGAGGAAATAGCAATGCCGCAAAAACAGCCCACCGATTTTTTTCCCTGGGAAAAAAATTGGTGTTCTGTGGCTTTGCTATTTTCACATTTCGAACATACGGGTTTGATATTACAACATTCAGACACCTGTGAGTTTGACATTGTAATTAGAACCCACCAACGCATATCGTAAGCACTCATTTAGCTTTCTACCCTGTGCATCAAACAATATAGATACGCAACCCTGAATCAATAAATAGAAACAAGATGATGGCAGAGTTATTATCATTTGCACAGGATGGGACATTGGGGGGGCAGGAGGTCAAAGCTGACACAACAGTAGTGATTCTGTGTGTGTAAGAAACACAGGGAGGCTGAAATGAAGATAATATCACATGGCCAATGAGACATTATGACCTGCAACCCTCATCAACCCCTTATGTAGCTGGAATTTGTAGGTATCTATATGGACACTCAATGTGAAATGTGTGTGTGAGTGTTATGGTAGAGTTATCAGTTCATCATCTTTGCCACTGACAGCAAAAATTGGCTCTGCCAGGAGTTGCACTGGCATGCCCATGGTTAGATTGGTTATATGTGGTGTGCTACCCGAACGTGACCGATGTCTGGTGAATGAGCTCTCCTCATGACTACGGCCAAGTCCACGACCGGTGGCCTACCATGGAAGTGTGAGTGGGCATGGCCACATTGGCTAACATCAGATGAACTTGTGGCCCTTAGGCCACATGAATGCTATTCACCTCCCAGTAGACATTCCATCACAGACACTCCCCATTCCATCTAATAGGCCACACAGTGGAGGCAGTCAAAGATGTCAGCTTGTACCACATCTAGAACTCTACATGTCCTTGGAGACCCTAGTGAAATATTCCTCTGCCTCCATGGCAGCCCTCAACACACATTGAGTGGCATGTAATGACATACCAGCATCAGGTGGAGGATGGTCTACAGGCATCCTCCAAGCAACCCCACGAACCCTCCTGCATGGCACCTTGCCCGCACTTTGGCTATGGACAGAGTCAACCAACACAGAAACTGTTGTTACCAAGCCACCCTGATCAACTGTGTCACCCTCAACCTGTCCACTGTCTGAGGGATCAGTGGAAGGATTATGGGTATACATACTGGCTATTTTTGAAAAAATAAATGCAGGTGATGTATGAGTCATGACCTCAATGTCAGATCCAACATTTGCAGCACCCAACTGTGCCTCTGTTTGGCCACATCATCAGAGTCTACCTATATCCCAACATTATTTGGGAGGAGTCCTACGCTTCCACTGTCAGGTTCACCTGTGATAAGCAACAAATACAGGAATGAAATTACTGCTCTCATAAATGTTAATTCAAAATATCTGAACAAATAGTAACACGGTTTGCAGTATTACAATTGCTAAAGCAATACAGACACTCATTACATATTTCTCACACAAACAGATAAGGTATATCTAAATAATTGTAAGAATAAAAAAAAATTGCTTACCATGAGCAGATGCCTCAACATTTTGCAGTGAGGATGAACCTGGAAAAAAATGAAGCAATGAATGGATGGCAATTAATTATCACAATGGGGTAACACAGAGACAGTGAATATACAATCACCTATATGCCCTGTAAGAAATAGCTCTAAATAAAGCTTGTCTGAGACTTCCACCCTCACTCTTGTGTACTGAACAACTCTCTTGTATATGGACTTATCAAAAGGAACAGACAGAGAAAACATGTATCACAAGCAGTAGCACCAAAATTATTTATGTTAGTATGCAAGCCAATGTAACATTGCCATATGTAAGCTGCTTCTGGAACACACTTTGCCTCTCAGCCACATCGGCACTGACATCAAGCATACAAGTGCACAGGCTCCCCTGAGTTGTCAGAATCCTGACAGTGGATAGGAACACCTCATTCAGTGTCAGTGGTGGCTCAGTAGCAGGACCAGTAGCCAATTGTTCTTGGGCAACTGCAGCCACCCTCCTCCATGTTGACAAAATCATATCAGTGGACCAATGCCGCACCAACTATATTCACATCAGCAACTAACTGGTTAAAATTCTCCTTTCTGGCAGCCATATCCCCCTGGCCTCTCTGAAGTAGGAAGGCTCCATGCTGCCTCAGAGCTTGGGTGAAATCCTTATTCTCAACATCATTAAAATGGAGTTTTTCATGGATTTGTAGGCTTGACTGCCATAATCCTATGCGATATAAAACAGAGAAGGATAAAACACATTAATATCACATATATTCTTCACAAAAATAATCAGTATGTGCAAAATCTGTCAACATAAAGCACTTGAAACACACTTCTTATTTAGTATAACTGAAGGTAGGTGTCACAAACATGCTGGGCTGGAAGAACACAGAGTTACATCAGAGTAAAGCCACTACTTTGAAACAGTCTGACAGATCTGTACACTGCTGAATGTAGCAAAACACAGCTTCCTGCATAGATTGTTGACATAAATCACTTGACTAAAGTTTTTTCTTGCTATTAGCATCAATGAAATAAAATCCATGTGCATCTCACATTATTTCTTAGTGTGATATTATACGTGTATGATATCTTTAATCACCCACATCTTAACATTTGCCACACTTATGAGTTATCATGGAGATATATTGAATACTGGCAAAAATATAAGTATTTGGGGTGATGTCAGTCCCCACAACTATCACATACTTATCCGACATTATTCTGCTTACTATAAGTGAGTTGCCCTTCTCTTAACCTTTATTTAGCCTTATGTCACTCACTTAATGTTACACAGCATTACTGATAAAATTTGGGGAAGACACATACCTTAGTGTAGTCATTGACAGTCGACATTCACAACATTTGCAGTCCTGATCACATTTACTTAGCTAATGCCATTCTGACACCATTTGTTAAAAAAGAAAATGTCTTGGATTTGAACCCTGACATACCTATGATCTGACCAGGTGCTCACTGATCTTACATGCTGTGCCACAGAGAAGGTCAGGCAACAGCTGTATTTTCCACACTCAGTATTGTCCAAAGTGTTGATGGCCATGCCTTGTAGCTAAACATGTTTGTGTGATCCAAATTACATTTTACAATTTTTACTGCAAGCATAACACCACGGCCGCTGAGCCTTAATGTCACACAAATGGGGAAGGCAATGGCAACAGTTATTTATGTAATAAAACTTTGACCAGAAAACTTCAAATATATACTACACCATGAACATCACAGTATCTCCCATGACGTACTTGCAAATTACTTCACAAGTTCAAGTTGAATTCATGAAATGCAAATCTTGCATATGCTAACACTTTGCCTCATCTGCACAAATCAGTTTCTCAGTCATGCATTATGTAAATACGTGTTTAGGATGCCTTGCTGTGGTTACTGGGCAGTTATTTTCCATTACATAGAAAGGCGTTCATGCACACACGAGAGGGGCAGGGACATGTATGCTTGACTGAAGACATACTTTCTGTGCTTCATGCGTGCACTATAGCAATGCACTTGCAAATGATATATTGGTACCTGGACCATTGTCAAACACAATACTTAAGTAAATGACAATGACTGCAGTGTTATATTTGTTATGGGTTTATACTGACACTGGACATGTTGTCATCCATGATCATATCACATTGATATTGTCATTAATTTATATTAATGTGGACATCACGTCATCTGAATATGAAGACATACACCTCCACCATTGGAGTACTGCTGTTTCCAAAGTGTGTGCGTGTGTGTGTGTGTGTGTGTGTGTGTGTGTGTGTGTGTGTGTGTGTGTGTATATATATATATATATATATATATATATATATATATATATATATATATATATATATATACACACAAGTCTCATAAAGAAAATGTTGCCTGCGATACTATGATTATGTCATTTTCTATAAAGAACACTACGATAGTGATAAAAATCAGATATGTGTGATAGTGTGAGTGTTAAGTACTGTGTTCTCCAGCTTGTGTTCCTAGTTAGGTAGGGGATTGAATCGCACAACACTCAACTTGTGTGTCTGTATGTCTGAGTGTGTGTGTGTGTGCAGAGTAAGAAAGGCTTGACTCCAGCTCCTGCTACCCTCATCAAGTATCATTAAAAACACTTTTGCACTGGTACATGAATCCACAGCAATTTCATACAACCCTCCCACATCATCTTCTCGGCATACACTGTTGATGTAATCCTGTAGAAAGTCCACTCTGACATTGTTAATGTCAGATTTATTCTGTGGCACTAGAATTAAGTATTCTGTTCTCTAGCTTATATAACTATGGTTAAGTCTCTTGAGAGTCAACGTGTGTGTGTGTGTGTGTGTGTGTGTGTGTGTGTGTGTGTGTGTGTGTGTGTGTGTGTGTGTGTGTGTGTGTGTGAGTGTGTGTGTGTGTGTGTGTATAGTTATTAGAGCTTGACTCCAGGTCCTGATGCCATTTTTTGAAGCATAGTTCAGAAAATACTTTTGCACTGGTACATGACTCTGCAGCAATGTACTACAGCCCTCCCAACATAATCTTTTCAGCATACACTGATGATGTAATCCTCTATGACATGCACTCTGAGAGTGCTAAAATCAGACTTGTGCTGTGGCACTAGTGTTACCTAGTATGTTCTGTAGCCTGTATAACTGGATATGAAGGACTTATAATCTCACAGTAATTAACTTAAATATGTGTGTGTGTGTGTGAGGTCATTCAACTTTTAGTTTAGAGGCAATTTTACATTGGGATCTGAGTCCACATCTATATCACACAATCCTCCAACATCATCTTCTCAGCATACTCTGATGATGTCATCCCCTATAAAGTGCACTCTGATAGTGTTGAAGTCAGACTTATATTGTGGTGCTAGTGTTAAGTACTGCGCTCTGTAGGTTGTGCAACTAGACAGGTAAGGCTTCTAATCTCACAGTGGTTAACTTGAATATGTGTGTATATGGTCATTTGTTGATCAGTCTGGAGGCAATTTTACATTGGGAATCCACGACTATATCACACAATCCTCCAACATTATTTCTTAGCATACACTGATGATGTCATCCCCTATAAAATGCACTCTGACAGTGTTGAACTCAGGCATCTGTGTTGGCACTAGCATTAAAAATGTATTTTCTTGTTTATGTATCTAGATAGGTAGGGGTTCTAATCTCTCAGCAGTTAATTTGATTGCATGTATGTGTTCATTCAACTGTAAGTCTGAAGACACTTTTACATCTGGATGCAAGCCCACATCTATATCACACACTCCTCGAAAGAATCTTCTTCTCAGCAGATAATGGTGATGTCATCCTCTTTAAAGTGCATTCTGACACTGTTAAAGTTAGACATCTATGGTGGTGCTAGTCTTAATTTGTATGGGGTCCAGCTTGTATATCTACATTGATGTTGTGTTTGAATCTGACCTCAATCAACTTGTAAGTGCATGGTTGGTGGTGTATCATGGTCATTGTATGGTGTTTTGAATCACTTTTCATTTGACTCCTGCTCACGAGAACATTTTACATAGCCCCACGAATCTGACGTCTTGTGTTCGTATCTGTAGATATAACATCCTTGCTGCAGAACAATGAGAATGTCATCATCTCAAAAATGCATACACACATTATGAAACTGAGCCCCTACATTATCATGTAGAGCCATCTCCAGACGACTGGATATGCAATTGCTAATTCTGTCATGGGGTGGTGCACATGTCACATATGGGCAGAGGTAGTCTATAATACAGTCAAACCCATACACAAATATACATATACACTTAACATTTTCCATCACATAGATATAGCCATTTTGGCTTAAACAATATAATGATGGTTAAGATTTTATGTGCTCTTGACCATTAGCCTAGTAATGCCGTGTGACCCTCTGAAGTTTGCACATTTCAATGTTGCTGTCATCCACATGTGCTATGTTGAGGTGTGAATGTGCTATAGCTCTACAACAGTGTATTCCAATCTGTGATTTGAGCTACTACATTGATGGTCACTACTGCCATTTGATTGCATGCTCCTTCTATAACAGCTGTAATAATAGGCCTCCTAAGGACTGTTGCCATGGGATGATGCTATGTATAGTGTTGCTTTACTAAGCCATGTATTCTTGTATTT
Source organism: Protopterus annectens (assembly GCF_019279795.1). Classification (NCBI taxonomy): domain Eukaryota; kingdom Metazoa; phylum Chordata; order Ceratodontiformes; family Protopteridae; genus Protopterus; species Protopterus annectens. The sequence continues at coordinate 78,526,687 of NC_056731.1, forward strand.
GAGTATATCAATATTCTACACAGTTCTCATACAACCATCACAGTCACAATGGCAGTATGACACAGGTGTACATGTGTACCCCTAGTGTTATTTGGCATATAGCAATATTACACCACACTAATTACACTGGCATATGTGCTTGGGTTCATCCACATAATGTAATGTTGTTATATACACAAACATATGACATGTTCAGAATACATTGCTATTTTGGGGAATTCATTGTATGTACAATTGTGTTGCTATTTACAAGGATTATGCAGGTGTTCCACAGCAGCACTGTGGGACTGTCAGCATTTGTGTCATTAAATGTTCCGCATGAACTGCATCCACCTCAGTTGTAATGTGTCCATATATGGTGTCAGGGACTTCACCTACACATTTCCACAGATAAACATACAGGTATATGATGTACAACTGATGTAATGATGTGAAATAGGTAGAGGTGTATGACTCTGTGAACAGTTCCACTATGCTGATTGTGATTCATACCCGATGTTGTATATGATGGTAATGTCACAAAGCATTCTGTAACTATGTATGAAAACATAAGGGGAATACTCAGCTATGCATAGAACTGAGGGTGGATGGCACCACACATTCTCAACCAAAGGAAACAGACAACCTGCCTGCTGACAGACCTGGATTAAACTTCAACCCCCCTGTCCCCAGTGGTCTTTACTAAAAGTACACCTACCTCCATTGCTCAGCCTATTATCTCAAGAGAAAAAAAGCCATCTCTGCCTTCTCTAAAAACACACCATTAATGGGCCCTAACAACATCCATGGTTGACTTTGAAATAACCTCAGACCTGACCTAGAAGACCCACTTGGATCCATATTTAAACACAATCTCCAGACAGGCTGTATTTCAGCAGAATGGTGGACAGCAACAGTCATCCCTCTCCACAAGGTGGGACCATCAATGTACACAGGGAATTATAGTCACATACACCCAAATACCCTCATCAGTAAGATCATGGAAATATTCATCATGGACCCCATCAGCAAGGACATAATTAATCCCTTGACTCTAGGACCAACCCAGTTTGAATTTTCTTAAGCATAGATCATGTCTGTTTAGTGTTTTTGACTTCTTTGAGAAGGTCACCAAGGCCAGGGATGAGAGAAATACTATGCATCCCACCTAACGTGACCTGGTTAAGGTATCTGACACAATTCTGCACTCGGGTGTTATAGAAAAGCTCAATTGGGCATAAACCACTATGTCACCTGGTGGGTAACAAAATGGCTCACTGACAGGACACATACTGTCAAAGTGGGTGAATTCACTTCTAGCAACAGTCTAGTCATCAGGGGTGTACCACAGTGTTCTATACTAGACTCTTTCTCAGAAGACAATGCAAATGTAGACAGTCTTTTTCTGACCAAGTTTGTAGATGACTAAAAATTGGAGGGTGGGCAATCATTGAATACATGAAATGATATGGATATACTGCAGAAAGGATTAACGTACACACATGACTGTTGCCATAGCCATAGAGCAAAACTAAATAAAAAAAAAATAATAATCATCCCCTTTTATGAAGCAAATACCATACCTAATTAAAATATAGCCAGCACCCTCCTAAAAGTAGACCCAATAGCATGTGATCTGGATCCTCAGGATGATACTAATCTGAACTTCAACTGCACTGTCCACGGTGTTGAGAAATTCTTTCTATGTGGCACAACTGATAAGTAAGATCATGGCATTCAAATCAAAGTTATAATTCCATTGTTCTTGGCCATCATCACACAAATAATTGAGTACAATACACCCTTTGGCATGTACCACACAAGACATCTGCAACAGCTAAAGCAAACCCACAGTTTTCTCACCTGAAAGATACAGGTTGTAAAAAGCAAGTCCTACACTGAAAGTTTGAAAGCCCTATCACTGCATTCTGTCTTCTACAGACTACTGAGGGGCGACCTGTGTCTGGTCTACAGGGCAGTGCCCAATCTGGCCCTGATGGAAATGTTACACATCTGTAAATCAATATGTATGAGGGTCAATAATTTCAAGGATCTTAACCTAGCATCTGACATAAATAAATCATATTGAATAGATAGATGTGTCTCTCAGAGACCTCACCTGCTCTGGAACAAGCTTCCCATTCACGTAAAGCAAAGCCCTTCACTGACCCTCTTCAAGCACAATTGAGATCAATGGATGTGTAATTGTAAATTAACTTCTGGCATGGTGTTCATGACCCTCATTGACAGAGACAGTCAGTATTACATACCATAGCACAGGCTCATACCTCTGTGAACTTCATTCACCTAGCTATTTCAAATTGTTGCACTCAGGTTAAATCTGGCTAGGCTTGTATGGGCTGTTGGGCCATTAGCCTAGTAGTCTTTTAGGGTCTATATTAGGAGATCGAAATCCCGTTTCGGCGACCACCACAACACCGACATGTATAGTGCAAACTACGGTAACAGAGATCGTTCAAAACTGTGAAATGTGAAATGTCAAAGTGTCATGGTTGGCCCATCTGCGGTATAGCTCCGTAAGGTAAGTATGCGGTAGTTACGGAACTTAGGGTTAGGGTGCGGGTTAAGGTAAGTGCATAGATAGGTAATGTATGTAAGGTTTAGTGTAGGGTTAGAAGTAGGGTTTTGTTAATTGTATGTGTGTGGATTATTTGTTTTGTTTGGGTATATGTCTGTAGGGTAAGTGTGCAATAGTTACGGACCTTAGGGTTAGGGTATAGGTCAAGGTAAGTGCATAGATAGTAATGTATGTAAGGTTTAGTGTAGGGTTAGAAGTAGGGTTTGGTTAGTGTATGTATGTGTTTTATTTATTATGTTTGGGTATGTAGTATGTAGCGCTCTGTGGTGTTGGCCGACTATGATGGTTCGAGATTTGAAAATTCGCGGTTTAGGGGGGTTGGCGTATTTGCGGTTTGGGCTATGTGTGCCGGTGTTGTGGTGTTCGATGATACCAGTTTTCGATGTTGTAATATAGACCCATCTCTTATGAAGAGGTGAACATATGAAGTGCAAATGCAGCCTATTTACAGCTATGGTGTGACTATACTGAGTCACAGATGGAACATTACATCACATCAGTATTGCCACTTGATAGTTTGTATGAACACATATGGATGAATGTCAGGATTTAATGGCAGTATAACATTTGGAATGGCAGCGTCAAGGGAACAGTGACCATGTGTCATGTCTTGAGTTTTGGCATGTGCTTATAGTGGTTGCTACGTGTACTGTTTGTTATGTGTACAATATCACAGTGACAGCTTCCTCGATCATTAACACTTGACTTTGCATTGGTGTACTTTCTGTGCACATGGGCATAGTTGATGCATTACCATCAGTCTCATATACTGCTGTACTATTTATTATAATGGATCACTTCTTAATTCATACATCAATTACAGATGCTTCAGAAAATGTCCATTGGTGTTACATGTGTCAGATGGATGCAGTATCCGGATGTGTGTAGGGAATCCACTCATAATAGTGTGGTGTTTGTATGTGTTGTTATCCATATGACTGATACCTATGCCAGGGAGGGATGCTTTAGTCATGTGTATCACATTTGGCACACTGAGCTCCTGCACATCTGATAGACCATACAGAACTATTCTTTGGGATACATACCTATTAGGATTTGACAATGCAGACTTCCCTTCAAGGTGTTTCACTTAATGCCTGTGTGATACATGTTTCTGTGTTGCACCCAGTACATACACAGTTCATTGATAACATTGATGGCATGTGTTTGATTCCTGCATGTGGTGATTGCAGCCTATGTGTTATGAAAACCTATCAACTGGGCATGATAGGTCCTGATTTAATCTCCACTTTTAACACTGCAACTTTTAACCCATTCAAAAAGTGGTTATTTTGGGGGGAAGGGTGGTGAATTCCACTTATAGAATACTGACAATCATCACACTTGTCCATGTCTATTCTTGAAGAACATGTATAATAAGTTATACTCACATATTCTGTCAATACCACAGATTAATAGTCATTATACTGTTAAAGTGTCCATGATTTTGTCTGTTGCTGTCTACATTTGTCCAGAAGTCTGTTGATGCATCCCTTATTGCTTGAGAGTTGTAATGACATATCGCTCAAGCTCTAGCAAGTCATTTTGCAGATCTTCAGAGTATGCACATACCCCTAATTTATATGCCATCCTTGCTAAATTTCCTCTCCAGTGAGTATGTCAGCAATGTTTACATCACAAAATTTCATCTCCATTGACATGTAAACATATGTGACCATCACATATATACTATAATGTGTGTCTATATCATAATATATTTGCTCAGGGGGTATAAACAGCAGTACGAACTGTGCTGTCTACATATGTGCTTAATATTATGCTACTGACTTGTGCTAGAAGTGTACATAAAGGTACATATTCTGTTTTGGGGACATTGACAAATTTTTATGCCCTCTTACTCTTTATTCATTCCTATCATACATATCTGGGTCGATTTTCATGAGCATACTTACCCTGTTCAGTATATGTTTCCTTGTATTTGCCCTTTCATTTAACCAATCCCTACATTATTTTACCATTCAAATATTTTTTTTATTGTGCATTGCACTGATTACACATTTCTTTGATGTGTTATTACTGATGGTATTGCAGTATTTTTACCCCTGGTAGTTATTGTGGCTGTCAGTGCAATCTCACTGTGCACGATTTCTTGTAAGCAAACTTGAAAGAATCCTCTTTCTGTGCACGTGCTTCTCTGCAGTGTTCTGTTTTCTGGCCAGTGAAACTGCTGCTGGCCATGAAGCCATGCTTGTAGCCATGTAATCACAATGTGTGGTTTGCGTATACCATTATCACTGCTGTTCATCACCCTAACTCATAAACTCTGTGTTGGCTTCACACAAAGCCTACACAGAGTTTATTGAATCACTGGGAATGTCCGGGATTCAGAAAAGGCTACCACCAGAGGTAAGCCCTAACATGGGTGACCAACCATTGTCAGATGCTCTTTCTGATTTAGAAAAAGACCTACCACAGTGATTCTGCACATTTGGTAAAATCACCTCGATGTGCCATCTTCACAGCCGTGGTACATGCTGAGACATTCCAGGGGAATGGCTGTTGCTAATTATCTATGTTCAGTCTCCCAGAACTGCTTGCAGGAATGGACATACACAGTCAAGTGAAGTGACAGGTCAAAAATAATGGAAGGACAAAGACTGAAAATCAGGGAAAATGTTAACATTTTCCATGAATTTAATTAAAATATCAATAGAATAACAAGTTTTGTGTCACAATATGTTTTCAGAACAATAAGAAGTAAGAAACTCTAATGTATGGCATTATGGACTAAATGTAATCATCAGTAGTTTATTTTATGAGGGACAGGGCAAAATTAAAGGCAAAATCAGGGGCATTATTTAAAATCAGGAATAGTTGAGAGGTACAGGGGTGTGCCATTGTGTGTGAGTGTATGTGTTTGTGTGTGTGTGTGTGTGTGTGTGTGTGTGTGTGTGTGTGTGTGTGTGTGTGTGTGTGTGTGTGTGTGTGTGTGTATGTGTGTGTGTGTGTGTGTGTGTGTGTGTGTGTGTGTGTGTGTGTGTGTGTGTGTGTGTGTGTGTATGTGTGGGTGAATGTGTCCATCTGTTTAGATGAATAGGGAAGTGTCATGCACTGTGAGTGTCTCGGTGTTCTAGCGATGATTGTGAATGCCTGGGTGTCTGTATGAATGCTTGCATGTGTGTGGGAGAGCGAATGAGGGTGTGCCTGTGCCAACGTGATGTTAGTAATTGCCACAGAAAAGTGTTATCACTGCCAGTAATTGCACCCAATTCAGAGACAAACAAATTAACCGATAATGATTTTTTTCCAATCTGCAGCTAAACATGTCTATGACTTGCATTCCCTACATTCTCATAAACTGTATCTTTTAGCCTCTGCAGTTTATGAGACCACAGATATTTTATTCTGAATGTGAGCTAATGGGAAAAACAGGAGACTGCGTAATATTACTGTACACAAGGATGGTGCTGGCAAAAGTATCTGATTGTATCAAACATGAATGGTTAAAACAGCTTTGTTTTGCCAGAATGGATTCAAGGATTTTTGCTGGTTACATTTTTGCATCATTTGACCTTACTAGCCTGTTGTTGATGCATAAGAATTCCAACTAAGTAGAAACAAGAGGCTAAAATTATATATCATTTATTTACTACCCATTTTAAAGTACAGCCATGGTGTTCTTGAAACAACATTCTACAAAAGAAACTTTTTCTGGAATGCACAAAGCTGCTCAAAAGTATTTACATACTATGTTTATGTAGGCTTTGTATTACATTCGGCACTAGAAAATGTTAGATGCACTGTTGGATAGCATGTCGCTTTTTATCAAGATCTCTTTAACAGAGTATGATGTGCTTACTAGACACACTACAGCTATCATCTCTCTTGGGAAAACTGTGCAGCCTCAATCTAAGTGTGTTAGCAGTACATGGTTATGATGTCATTAGTGAAACCTAAACAATAATGACCTTCCTCTATTTCAGTCCACAGTGCAGCTGATTCAAGGCAAGATTCCTATCAATTATATGGTTTTCCAGTGGAAAATTGAGATGATATATGAATGTCTTGATAAAAAAAGTCTTACAAAGTTATGTGCACTATGTCTAAAATGCATCCACCAGTATCCTGCTTTGGCAATAACAGTGGCAGCCCAAGGGTATAATCCCAGGAGCACAATTAATTTTCTTAACTTGATAATTTTTTATGAAATATTGCTTTTAAATGAAATCTGGACAATGGCAATGATATGTGAAGATGTAACATATGTTTCCTAATCCAATTTAACATACGCTGTGCTCTGAGTAATACTTCCCTCTTTTGTCTTGTTTCATCCTGCTTTAAGGGATATGATATTGCTTATTATAGATCTGCAGGAAGCAGCATAGCAATGCTAATGAGAATTTTCAAGGCATCTGCTTTTCTCAATTGCCACCTTCTATTTTTGTCATCAGAAAAGCTCAGGAAAATATTTAGTACATTCTGAGTGCAGCTTATTTTGACTCATTCAGCCTGGGCATTTATTATTATTATTGTCTTCTAGCTTAGTTTTGCAGTCACTAAATACATTAGATTTACAAATTGGTTGCAGACAAAAAAAGGGCAAAGCTGGAGACACTCTCTGCACTATAAGTAAGTGGATGTTTTCCAAGTCACATATTCAGCCAAACTGAAATAATACAAGGCACAATAACAATGATAACAAAACTGAACCTAATCAATACACAGTAAAAATTATTAATCCTAGAAGTAGCATTGTGCCACTTTATGACTCATTGATCCTCATGGTAGGTGATGTTTTGGCCTCTTTATTCCTAAGTGTGTAATACAATGGAGCGATTCATAACATTAAGTTAAACTAGTGAAGGTACTAACTGACTCCCTGACGTAGTGGGTGGAGGCCTTACTATGACCTAAATATTCCAGGTTCACTTTGTAACTTAGGTGCCTGAGGAACTAGTGCAGGAGGGAGAGTCAGGTCAAGACAAAGAGAGGAGGGTACACGATATGTGCCATTGGATATATGTTCCACATCTAAATCCCTGATGGAGACTGCGGTGGTGGTGCTGCGGTAGCGTTGTCGCCTCATAGCAAGACGTTGTCCCATTCGATTCTCAACTAGAGCGTCTTCTGTGTGAAGGCATACATGAATGGGGCGTTCCTTCGTTGAAGGTTGTGCATCAGGGCTGGTAACCCGGTACGTAAAAATCCACTACCAATCATTAGCGGATCGGAGTTCCGCTGTAGCGACCCCTAACTGGGAAAAGCCGAAAGACACAAACAATCTAAATCCCTGATGGAGGTAAGTAATGAGTTGTAAACATTTGCATGTAAGGAGGGAGGCTAATAGTTTAATGGAGAACAACATCATCTGTAAAAGTTGATGAGAAAACAGTCAGTTGGAAGTACTGCTCACCCAATCTTTAGGCTGTGTTTGGTATATGGTTTTGGCATGTGGAGGGAAATTGTAGTGAGTAAGAAATAAAATACCTGATTGCCCATAAATCAACCATTTTTGTAATAAAAGTTGTAGAAAATGTTCACAGATCAACAAGCTCAAACAGTGATGACATGATGGTACATATTCCTTTGTTGAAGGTCGGTATGTATGCAGATGAATGAAACTGTCATAACAAGCATTAGAAGTGTGGGTAGATTGTCTATGATGTGCTATAATATTATGAACATACTAATGATATAAGGCAGCAGTTAATCCATGCCAAGACTAAGTAAAAGGGAAGATTTGTGGCTTTCTGAATTGGAGGATCCTAGGAAGATGAAGTATCAGGCAAACAGAGAAAAAATGGTAATGTGTGATGTTCTAAAAACACCTATTTTCTCCATATTATGCTAAATAGTGAATAGGATGGATACTTTCTGGACTTATATCAGGAGGACAAAAAAGCTAAAATACACTGGTCATTTGATGTCAAGAGCATCCTAGAAAGAAAGGTAGTAATGAAGGCAATGCTAGTCAGAAAATGGCCAAAAATTATTATGTAATTAATTAATATATGTGTGTTATCTGTTTATAATAATGGAGATGCAAGAAAGTTCGATATATAGTTATTAAATGAATTGGGGAAAACATGTTAGAATACCACAAATTAGAACAGAACAGAACAATTCTAGTGTGTATTGTAAGGTGAGCATGAAAGTTCAAGAAGGTCTGTATCATTTTTGTCCTGACCTTTCTAGGGGACCTGAGAATGGTGTATTCTAATATGAACACTATATATGGCATGCCTATAGAAAGAGAAGTTGTTATCAATTGCTGATGCCTGAAGAAACAGGAGATGTAATCGTCTGTTGATGCCTGGAGAAAGAGAAGACGTTCTCATCTGCTGATCGTTATTCCATGCTTTCACAGCTCTGCTGTACTTAGACTGTTTGTTTAGTCAGATAGCAGGTATCAATGCTGGGAGTAAATGACTGACCTAGCAAAGCTGGGTTTTAAAACAATCTCTAAGGCTAAACGGCAACTGACTATGAAATACATATCACAAAACAACTTAAAAATGATTACAAGCATTGAAAACAGAAGCCACCTCAGAAACCAACATATTCTCTGATTAAGATAAGAAAAAGATGACTAGAAACAGTACAAACAGAAAATACTGCCATGCCAACATTTGTTATCTCTGCAGGAATGCAACCCTCACATCCACAAATCATCTATACTAATTCTTAACTCACACAAACATGAGGAAATGGAAACATGCTCATATAAAACCAACAGCTTTCTCATTACCCTGACTGTTTTATCTCAAAATCTGACAGGAAAATGGAAATTAGTGGTATTCATTCATTGGCAATTATGATCACTAGCCCATGGCAAAGTGTTTTTTTCATATCATTGACCGAGTTAGTCCCACTAGGCTTGCAGCCTTTTTTCAGAAAAGACCCGATGTAGTATTAATACGACTTTCTCTGACTCTCTCTCTCTATATATATATATATATATATATTTAAGAAAACTACGTGTCCACCACGTAGAGAGCACATAAAATGGTGTAATAGTCCAAAGTTAAAAACTATTTAAAGCAGATAAGCACTTTCAGGTATATCACCCTTCATCAGATCTATTTAACAAACAAAATAATTGCTTTTTATATATGTTATCAACCAGTAAACATTATTTTGTGCCACAATGTTCTATGTAAATTCACTACAACAGTATGCTACTAATAGAGTAAGTAGTGATTAGGTGACCATCAAATATCAGATCAGACACAGCAGGACATCACTGGAAAATAGAGGTCTAGGGGGACCCCGGTCTTGAGTAAATATAATCAGAGGCACAGATGCTGCAGGCCTCTTTCAGACAGGACTCAGTAAAGTGAACTGATACCAGTTGCAGCCATGCTAAGCTTCCTGAATTGGTGGTGGATCAAGGGTTTGAATATATGAAATGGGAATGATATTTAGAATACTGTGAGTTCCTGTTGCAAAGAATCATAATACTGCCAGGAAGTTCAGAAGTTTCTTTGCAATAACTTGTTCATGGGACCTATAGGGTGCCTAAGGTCTGGTAGTAGTGCATGTTACAGTTAGATATAAAACACGCAAAGTAGCAGAATAATAGAATGTGTGGTTTAAAGCTTAATTTTCTGGAGGACCTGGGGTATTGCTTCAAAATACATTGACATAATGACTGATAGTTTTTTTTAGTGGGCAGGCCAGAATATGTGGAGCCTGGAAACACAAAGAAATGTCTGCATACATAGGGCAAAGGGAGGGTCATATGGTGGTAAGTGATGTGCTAGAAGATTAGCTGAAAGCTACATTTGTATGCATATGTACTCATATAGACATGCACACACACACATACTTTATACCTATATATATATATATATATATATATATATATATATATATATATATATATATATATATATATATATATATATATATATAGGTTCACTATGAAATTTCAAAACCCCAAAATCTTGCATTTCAAAATATCGAGTTCAGAATCTCGAGATCTTGGAATTTCAAAATTGTGTACCCCCCCAAAAACACCTCCCAACACACTAAGCAATCCCCTGCACCCCATGTGGGGTCTACACACCCAACACCCCCCACAAGTTAAATATACCAACTTCAAGATCGCACTACAGCGAGGACAAGGGGAAATCTCCCGGTCTGTGCAGTATGCTGATCTCCAGAAAGCAACTATTAATCAAGGTTTAGGAACAGCACTAGTTCCTTTTTTTCACACCCCTGATATATGCAAGGTTTATATAAAATGTCCTTATTAGAATTCAACACCAAGAAACCTTCAAAAGAGCATGCGTCCATGTAGCTAAGTAAATCACAACTTATAAATCCAAGAAACCCACATAGTAAAGCAACCTCAGACAACTATTAGTACCTCAGTTAAGAACCTATTAATCATTCACTGAAATGCCAGAAACAAGTGTGAATCATGAACAGTGAACTTTTGATGAATCACAGCAAAATACCATAGGGTTAAGCTCCCTGAGGTTACTTTGTTAGAATTCAATGGTTGCGGTATACAAAACTTTCCAACTGAGGAAGACTTTTTTTGAGACAAAAGTGTTCAAAGTCTTTAAAGTCAGACATCATGGCTGACCTGGCATGATTTTTTTCATATTTATTTTAATTTTTTTGCGTATGTATATGTATATGCATGTGTCCCTTTCAGAAAGCTGATGGACCACAACACTGACTTGCTAAGCACTGAGACTCGGAAGTCAAACACACATTATCAAGCATTCAAAACAACAAAACTCACAACATTGAGACGTTATGACAGTGTGCTGGTGTTGGACAGAAGGGAGTAGAAAGGTACATAAGATCATTAATCTTCAGGATAGAGAAACATTTATTTTCTGCAAGGATAATGAAATATTGGCGTTAGTACATGTAGTTTACAGGGGATACAAGGAGGTTGCTCATCTGCAGAAATGTCATTACATGCTGTTGGTTTTGTTAAATTTTGTGCAGAAGGGATATTGTTTGCTTTGGAGAATTCTGTCTTTAGACTGAGATTTTGCTATGGACATTTGATTTGTTATTGACTACTGGGAAATCTTGCTGTAATCACTTTAATTTGCATTCTGTCATGGGATATCGGGGTTAGGCATTTTCTGCAGTCTGCTTGCTCATATTTCAATATTTTCAGGTACAGGTACCTGGATTCATGCTTGCCATTTTGATCATTTCATACTTGATCTTCTGGTAACTCAGTCATTAGATACAGACCAATATATATCTATATCAATATCTATATATGTATCTGTACCTATAACTATATCTATAGCTATGCATCTACATTTGTCTGTGTCTATGTCTGTATCTATATCTATCTACTTATCTATGTTCCATTGAGTTTTATAGTGAGCCTGTGCTTCAATTGTACTCTGCTACTTTAGAAATGTAAAAAATAGACTCTGGAGTTGCTGAGGAATACTGGAAGCAGAACAGAGCATGATACTGTTGTTTATTTATGGCCAATTACAACCTTTTACATGACAGCATAAATAGCTTTATAGCCTCCCTCCCCCACTGATGGAACAGACACCAATGCTGAGTTAGTTATATACCAATTCTTTATACAAGCACCTGTACAATTGTATTGACTCTGCCATACCTGATAGAACCAAAGAAAGATCTTCAATGCAAACCAAACCTGTCTGGTGGGCAACTGCTATTAACAAGCTAAACCACAGGAGAAAGAAATTGTTGTCTAAGAGCAGGAAGAAATGGTCTCAAAACTGAAAACCCTCCCTCCCCAACTTAAATAAGCAAGTAAGACTCCTAGGGAAGTTCTACAAAGCTAACTATGAATCCAAATTAGCTTCCCTAACTAAGGATAACCACAAGGCATTCTTTAGTTACATCCGGAATGTCAAAGGTAAGGTCCAGATTTGCACTGAACTCATTGTTAATGGTACTACATATATAGAACCTGTGGATATAGCAAACCTGCTGGCTGACAGGCTCAATGAAAACTTTATCCGCCTGTTGCTGCCACATATACCCCAATGCATCCCAAACACCTGTCTCTCACCTAGTATCTCTGCAGAGCAGGTCTTTATTGCCCTCTCCAAGGCCAAAAACACAGCCTCTATGTGATCAGACAACATCCTGGGCTGTGTTCTACATGGGTTAAAACAGGAATTAGCTTCACCATTGAGCATGCTTTTCAATCACAGCCTAAGCACTGGCTTCATCCCAGTGGAATGGAAAACAGCTACCATCATCCCTTTACACAAAGGGGTGCATCCATGGACCCCAGGCACTACAGACCCATTAGTCTGATCAATCTTATCTCCAATGATCGATGGAATGAATCATCATGGACCTTATTAAAAAAGATACAGGAAATCAAAAATGCTTGATCCCACCCAGTTTGGCTTTGTCTAGTGGAGATTGTGCCAGTTAAACTTGGTGAACTTCTTCGAGACAGTCACCAAAGCCCTAGATGAGGGCAAATTTGTGCATACAGCCTACCTAGACTTATCCAAGGCCTTTGACACAATCCCCCACTCAGACATCACCCAATTGGGTATCAGCCCATATATTGTCAGGTGGGTTGCAAATTGGCTCATGGATAGAACTCATACGGTCAAAATAGGGGACTCCACCTACTCCAGCAGACCCATAACCAGTGGTATTCCAAAGGTATCATTTCTGGTACTCCTACTGTTTGGAATCTACTTCTCTGAAGTACAGTCTAAAACTAAAGGACTGTGGCTGACAAAGTTTGCTGTTGACTGTAAACTGGGAGTGGTCATTGAAACCCCTAGTGATGTAAACATCATGCAAGAAGGTTTTACACAGACCAATGACTGGTACCAAAGCCATGGTCTTAAACTTAATGCAAAAAAATGCATTATCATCCCCTTCAGCAAGGATGATGTTCCTGCAAACTGCCACATCAATAGCAATACATTAAGCACACCGCCAGTGGTGATAGATCTGGGCACACAGGTTGACAGCAACCTTAACTTCAATCACCATGTCTCCACAGTGGTAAGAAAGGCATTTTACATTGCTTATCTCATAAGTAAGGACATTGCCTCCAGACAAAAAAAAGAGGTTATAACCCAGCTGTACTCTTCCCTCATCAGACCAATGAAAGAGTACAGTGCTCCCTTTGGTATGTCCCTTTCCAAACACCTGCAGCAACTGGACAGACCTCAAAGGTTCTTTACAAAGAAAATTCAGGGTCTTCAAGATCTGTCTTATGTGGACAGAGTGAAATCATTGTCACTTTACTCTGTGTCATATGAATTGCTCAGATGTCAGCTGTGCCTTGCATAAAGAGCAACCTCTGACCCAGCTTTGATGGAAATGCTGCACATTCCCAAGTCAAATGGCACATAGGTCACTCACTCAAAGGACCTTAACCTGGTATGTGACATCAACAGAACTTGCTGGAGAGACACATTTGTTTCACAGAGGTTGCCCCACCTATGGAACAAGCTTCCCATTCATGTTAAATAAAGCCCTTCATTGGCCATATTTAAGCGCTATTTGGAAGATTGGAAGGGTAACTGGAAATTCAGCCCAGGGGTTTCACCTCTGTCCCTCTTGGACAGGGTCATTAGGTGCTAATTTTAGTGTCTGCTTGAACCAGACACCCTTGGGAATATGGGTTGAACTTGGTTAGGCTTGTAAGGGCCCTGGGGCTGTTAGCCTAATAACCTCGTATGATCCTATGATCCTACAATCCCCAGGTTTGTTTGCTTTAATAAAAAATAAATAAATAACTTGTTTTCTAAGACTCTAGTAAACATTTTTGTTTATTTATATTAAATCATTTGTATAAATTTATACAAACACAGATCTGTTAGAAATTATGTGCTTTTGAAGAACATTAGCTTAGCAATACACTTGATGCAAAAATTCATATTTAGACACAGAACAACTAGAAGGACCTAACCAAGTATCCTCATTCCTCCACTGTCAGGAACTGCCTATAAACTTAAAATGTTTTCTAGCATGTTCACTAGTCAGTTTTAGCCATAAGTTAGACTCGCCATTCTTTTTGAGGAAAATATCCTATTCACTGGTTCCATTAGGTAAAGACTGACCTTTCTTTAGTCATATTGACCATTTTTTCATTTAGATAGTGTTTGTTAAGATTTTCTAAAATATAACAAATAATAAACATTAACCATTAGTTATATATTTTAAATATTTCCTACAACAAGATTAAACAATAAATAAAAATAATAGTAAGGTTAAATCTGATGTAGTTTTGCTCATACTAAATTTGTCTGACTCCATGTTATAGTATTTGAAGATGTCTGACAAGTCTAATTTGAACTTATGTTTTTGTCCTTTTGTGTTATTTTCTTTCATTAGTCTTCCTGTGAACTTGATTGTGTCAATATGGAAGTTTCTCTATGTGTACTTTTGCATTGCTTTCCACCATTTGGCTACTATAAATTTAACCTGATATGAATGAACCACCTTGTTTGCTTTCTGCCTGTTTGGACCCTCAATACCTACTGTGCAAATGTTTCATGAAATTTTGCTTCCACTATTACTTGTTAATTTACAATTTTGAAAATAACCAACCTGCTGAACACAACTGGATAGGAAATCAACCCAGCAAAAAACTTTAATACAACCATTATTTGCAGAACAACAACCCCCAATGTACCACCATATCACAAACATTTATATACCAACTCCACAATCACACAATCAAGGGAAAACAGGAATTCCAACAAAAGAAAGGAATTGCTTTCAGCACACTCTATTTCACATGGGAAACAATGAGCATGGGGTTGAAGACTGATGATTTTTGTTCTGCAAGTTAGAACATAGGTTCATAGGTTCATAGGTAGGTACTAGGCTATCAGCCCTAGGGCCTTTACAAGCCTAGCCATAAAGATTCTCTGGCTTTTGCCACCCAAAAGTTATTTTCCTGTACCCCTGTTGAGCAGAAACACAGAAGTGATTCCCAGGGTGAATTTCCTCTTTCCCATCCAATCATTAAGATTTTTCTTAAAGAGGGCTAATGAGGTGCTCTGCTTGACATAATTGAACAGTCTGTTCCAAAGTATGGGGAGTCTCTGGGACAAGGAACCTGTCCCTCCAACATGTTTTGTTTATTGTGGTGACAAGGTTTAGGTCCCTGGAGCATGTGGCTCATAGGGATTGGGATGTCTGTAAGTGTGGCATGTCCAACAGCTCTGGATTTGACATGGCTTTGTATGTTAGGCAGAGATTGCCTCTGAGTAGGTGATATGTGAGGGAGTAGAGCTGGAATGTTTTTAGATGGTTTGCATAGGGCATCTGTTTGAGGCCAGTGTTCCTCTTTGAGAGGTATTTCTGTGGCCTTTCCAGTTGTTGTAAATGTCTTGTGAGGTACATACCAAATGGGGCATTGTACTCTGTAATAGGTCTAATGAGGGATGAGTAGAGAGGAACAATTACCTCCTTTTTTCTGGATGAGAAACTTTATGTGATGAGGTGTGTCAGGTAGAAGGATTTCCTGACTACTGTGGCAATGTGGTTATCGAAGGAGAGACTACTGTCCACCTGTGTCCCTAGGTCTCTTATCACACTTTCAGTGTTAAGTGGACTACTGCCTATGTGGTAGTTCATGGGCACAGGGTTTTTCCCAAAGAATATGACTATGCAATTTTTGGCATTGAGCTTGTGGCCATGGCTATGGCACCAGGCATCTGTCTCAGTGAGGCTCTTTTGTAGAATGGCTACATCATTTGTGGATTCAATAATGGCTCCCAGTTTGCAGTCATCTGCAAACTTTGTTAGCCATAGACCCTCTGTATTGGCCTGAATTTTAGAGAAGTAGATGCCAAACAGGAGTGGACCTAGGACTGAATCATGTGGTACTCCACTTGTAACTGGTCTGGAGTCAGATTTGGAGTTGGCTACTTTCACGGTGTGGATTCTATCAGTGAGCCAGTTGGCAACCCATCATGTGACATAGGGATTTATGCCCAGTTTAGTGAGTTTGTCTATGATACCAGTGTGGGGGATGGTGTTGAAGGCTTTGGTGAGGTCTAGATAGGCCGTGTGAACCACTTAACCCTCGTTCACAGCTCTGGTGACTGCTTCAAAGAAGTCAGTCAGGTTTAGGAGACATGATATGGCTTTCATGAACCCAAACTGGGTGAGGTTCAAGGTTTGAAGGTTGCCTATGCCTTTGTTTATAAGTTCCATGATGATACGTTTCATGGCTTTGCTGATCAGGCTCATCAGGCTAATGGGGCGCTAGTTCCCGGGGTCCGTGATGGATCCCCCATTATGAAGTGGGATAACCATAGCTGTGTACCATTCAGTAGGCACAAAGCCTGAAATGAAGCTATGATTGAACATGGTACTTAGGTGGAGTTCCATTTAATTTTGGAGTTCGTGCAGAACACAGCCCGGGATGTCTGGTCCCATGGATGCTGTATTCTTGGCTTTGGAGAGTTTAATCTTCACCTGTGTGGCCGTGATTACCAGGACTTGGCAATCTTCTGATATTGAGATGGACCCTTTGGGGGGGGGGGTGAAGTTTGCTCTGAACCTGTCTGCCAGGATGTTGGCAATATCAGTTGGTTCTATATATTTAGTGCCATTGTGCTGTAACTCAGATCAGATCTGAGTGTTGCCATTGAGTTTCTTGACATAATTATAGAATACCTTTTGGTTGTCTTTAGAATCTGTGGCAATGTTGTTTTCTTAACTAGCTTTGGATGATCCTATGAGGGATATCAGCTTCTTACTGAGGCTGACAAGGGAGTTTTTCCTATCTTGGGATTTTACTCTTATTTGCAACAGTTTTTTCCTTTTGCTGTAGAGTTTGTAAATGGCAGAGGGACCACCAGACTGGCTTCATTTTTTTTTGGAGGAGATCATCTTGGTTCTATTTAAGATGGCACGGTCCATATACTCATGTATGTGTTCATACAGTGCATTGGTGTAAGATTCAGCAGTCATACTTCTACGTTCCGTCTGCATGGGTGTCATGAAGTTTCCCACTTCTGTCTTGAAAAGCATGAAGTTGGCTTTGGAGAAGTTTTTTACGGTGGTTACCTTAATGGGGGGTGGGGTGGGATGAGGATGTCTAGGGTGATTAGCTTATCATTGGATCTGACCAACAAGGAGCTGACCTCTGGTGTGGAGCATTGGTCACCCATGTTGGTAATGACCAGATCCAAGATATTGATGCCCCTGGTTTGGGTATGGATAAGTTGATCTAAGGCATTGGAATTTATGAATTCCAAAAATCGTTGGGCAAATGTGTTGGTACATGAATAGTTTTCCCATTTAATGGTGGTGTAGTTGAACTCACCCAGTATTAGGATATTTGGTTGTACCATAATACTTTCCAGTATGTTAAGAAAAGTGGAGTGGGAATCATGGGGCATGTGGTGGGAAATCTGTAGCAAGCTACAATTTAGATTGCAGTCTTGCCTAGTGTTAGTTGCACCTGGAGAATCTCGGATGCATTATGTTGGGCAACTAGCCTGGAGGTGTGGATATCCTTGGTGAATATGTACATGCTTCCGCCTTTAGTGTTTTGGTCCAGGGTGGGTGGCCGAAAGGTGTGGTATGAATTGTATCCTGGTATTGCAGGGGTGCTCTCTGGAGCCTTGAACCAGGTCTCTGTCACTGCACAGATGTCGATGTTCTCCATTTTTAAGAGTGCCTTGAGTGAGTGCATTTTGAGGTTTAGACTTCTAGCATTGACTAGCATTACCCTCAGTTTTTCCTTGCTTGTAGGTATTATAGTGGTAGTTTTGTCATTTGAACCCTGCCTAAAAAAGGCACTATAGGGGTGGCAAGAGCCTTTGCCAGTATCTGGAATCCCAGGGGCGACAGGTGCAGGCCATCTCTGGCAAAATATTGTGGTCTGTTGATCATTTCATCCCAGGCAGACAGATACTGGATCCCATTCGTATGACACTCGAAGCTTAGCCAATTGCTGAAGTCATTCATGCTGTCCTTGTACTGTGATATCATTCTGGGCAATGGTAGGATGCTACTCAGGGCTAGGGTCATACCTACCTGGGTTAAAAGATCTGAGAGCTCCTCCATGTCTCTTTTCGTGTAGTCCAGGGAGGTATGTCTCAGGTCATTCACTCCAACATGGACAATGACAGAATCGTATTTGTACTTGTTGTGGAGTGACCTGAGTGCATGTGTTATGTGGTGGATCCTGGCATCTGACAGGCAGCTGACTGTAATTTTCTCCTTGTTTAGCCTGGTGAATGGGACATCAGTGTGACTGACTATAGATTCACCTATTGGGTACATTGTTTTGCTTTAGGGGCAGAGGTTGAGTGACACACTGGTTTTGTGAGCTATGTGTCACTTGGTTTGTGTTTGAGGTTGATGGTTGTTTCGGTTTCAGCTTTGGAGGTCTCTGTTGCTTGGGCAGATTTTTATTAAGTACCTCTGCAAATGTCGGTGTGTGGTTTGTGTTACTATGTGTGAGTTTTGGTGGTGTAGATTTTGAAGGACTATGTGTTGTGCATGGTGTGGTATGGGTGTTTACCTTCTCCTCTTGACTGACTAGTCCAGTCTTGGCTGAAGAGAGCTTAGCTTCCAGCTTGGCTATATAAGTGCATCTCTCACAGGTTGTCATGTTGGGTGGTAGGAGGAGAGGGTTGTTAGTGTACATGAGGCAATACATTGCCCTAAGATGCCCAAATTCACCAGATGGACAGGAGAAAACACCGGGAGCTGACCCTTAGACATGCCTGGATAGGTGCTTGTTTATTTAAGTAATAGAGCTGTTTTCCTCTTTACTTAGAAAGGAAAGTTGAGTGCTATAGCAATTTAAGGAATATCTAGTACTTACAATAAGTTCTAAGCAAGTGCTGAGCTCAAAGAATAAGGTTTGAGTGCTAAAACTGGAAAACTGGCTTGTTCTAAGGGAAAATTTGAAGAGCAGACTTTCTGGCACTGGTAATATTTATCCCTAGCTAAGCAGTGCTGTATGATGCACAAACACTGCCAGAAAGTTGAAAGGGATAAAAAGCAGCCCCAAATAGCCAATGAGATACAATTCCTGAGCTGAAAACCACTCCTCTAGTGACAGATAGGCAGCTCAATGCTTACCACCTTAAGGTTAAATTAGGCAAAAAAATGCAATTTAACAGTAAATAAGCACAGAAAAGGCTATCATACTTTAGTGTGTAGCCTACAACAGTAAATGCAGTTTAAACTTTGAATTTAAGCAAAAACAAATGGGCAAACAGTAAAACGATTTAAAAAACAGTAGAAATAGTAGCAGGACTACTTTAAAACAGCTTATAGAAGTGAAGCTATCAAAAACACTGAAAAAAAAGCCAAAAATGTGCTTATTATCAGCAAAGAGTCTCTCTTCCTCATTTCTGGTGCTGTAGTAGTCTGCAGGACACCCAAACAGGATCCACTGAGCTAAAACATGTGCAAACCCATACAAACATGGGTTTTTAAACCTGAAAGTTAAAAGGGATAGAAAGCAGCCCCAAACAGCCAATGAAGTACAATTCCTGAGCTGGAATCCACTCCTCCTGTGACGGATAGGCAGCTCAATGCTTACCATTCCCACTGATAAGTAGAAAGACTTCCCACTACCACAGCAATGTCTGGACAACTGAGAAACACAAAATAAAGTTCTGAAACCAGCAAATCTGGGATCCAGACTATTTTAGTATAGAAAAACAGCGGGAAACGAACAAACACATGGAATTTTTTTCTTTGTTTTGTTTTTAAGGTTAAATTAGACTGAAAAATGCAATTTAACAGACCTAAATTAAATTCAACCCCAATTCAAAATCCTGTTTACTATCAATGCCCAAAGTTCACCTATTTCAAGCTTGGCTAAGCCATAACCAACCAGACATCCTAGCCATCTCCGAAACTTGGCTCAAAGCCCATATCTCCAATTCTGATATCCTACCCCCCAGATTCCATATTCTCAGAAATGACCGACCACTTAAAAAAGGTGGCGGCACTGCACTAGTCTACTCTAGCCTTCTAACCTTAATACCTCTCCAAACATCAATCCCACAATTCAATAACACTGAACTTACAGCTGGACTACTAAAAATAAACACAAAACAATCTGCATTATTGCTCTATACATCTCACCTGGTAACAATATCACCATCCTTGAAGACATTCTCCTATGGGCTTCCACTGAAATTAACTATGAAACCTACATTTTAGGTGATGTAAATATTGATTGGAATAAAGTTAACAGTCCCTCTCCCGCCTTATCCATTAACCTATATAACTTCACTCAAATGATTCTCCCTATCACCCGACCTAACAAAACTAACCCCCCTGGATCCACTATTGATTGGATCCTAGTCTCTGATCCAAATAAAGTAACCAACTCTGGCACAATCCCTGACTCCATTAGTGACCAACTCCCAGCTTTTATCCATCATGCAACCAACTCCTCACCTCATCAGCACCAATACATTCTTACTTGTAACCTCAGTAACTTCAACCATATAACTTTCTCTAACATGCTCAAACAAATGGACTGGCGCATTCTAAACACCCTTCCACTTGACAGTGAAAAAGACTTCTTCAACTCTGTCTTCCTAGACACTCTAAACTCTCCAGCCCCACTAAGAAACAAAAGGATAAAGACTAATTCAGCCCCCTGGCTAACTAAAGATACAAAACAAATTATGCTCCAAAGGGACAAATTATGGAAGCTTTACCAAAACAACAAATTACCCAATACCCTGCTCCAATACAAACAACTCTGTAACCTTGCAAAACAGCTTATCACTAAGGACAAAAAATTCTACTATATCAAGCTACAGTCCAACAATAATAAAAACCCCAAGCAATTTTGGAAATCAGTAAATGTTCTTCTTAATCCTGGCTCCAAGAATAACCCCTGTCCTGACCCTAGTAAATCCAACCTTGAACTAGGCTCTGAATTTAACTCATTTTTCATAGAAACTATTTCTGAATTAACCAAGACTTTCCCCAACGATAACCCACCAGTCCCTCACTTTTCTCTATCTAATTCCCCTAATAGTCATCCCTTTATGTTTGAGCTCAAACCTGTCTCCACTAACTTTATAAAAAAACTTCTATCCAAACTTAAACCTTGTTCTAATGCTCCTGATAATATTCCCTCCTCCTTCCTAAAATGTGCTGCTGATGGAATAGCTCTCCCAATTAGCATCATTATTAACAGATCCATTAATGAATCATATGTCCCCAAACTCTGGCGCTCAGCTTATATCCTTCCTCTTCACAAAGAAGGCAAAAACTCCAACATCTCAAACTTCCGCCCTATCGCTCTGCTCTCACCTATATCCAGAATCCTAGAAAAGTGCATCCACCTCCAACTTATGCCTTTTCTTAGCCAAAACCATCTTCTTTCACCTACCCAACATGGCTTCCACCCAGGCCAAAGCACTATAACTGCACTACTGTCATTCCTAGAAACTGTCAATCAAGCCCGAGACTGCAGACACTTGGTCTCTACAGTTTTTCTAGATCTGTCTAAAGCATTCAATACTGTTTTCCACAAACACCTTCTCTTTCATCTCTCTAATCTTCATCTCTCATCACTTTATCCTGGTTCTCCAGCTACCTATCTGATAGATCTCAAGCAGTAAAATGGAATAACTCCATCTCTTCCTTCTTACCCACCCCAACTGGTGTACCACAGGGATCTATCCTTGAGCCCATGTGTTTTAACATCTTTATCAACAACTTTTACACTGCCATTCCTGACACCAAAGTCATTCAATATGCAGACGACTCAACCTTAGTCTGCTCTGCCTCCAACTTCTTTGAACTGCTCAACAAAACCCAAAATGCTTTTTCAATAACCGAAGAATGGATGCGCCAAAATCACTTCTCTCTCAATGCTAACAAATCAAAAATTCTACTTTTCCCCTCTACTAAGACTTACTCCTACAACAAAAGTACTTTCAAAGTCCTTAGCCAAACCAACTCACCTATAGAAGTGGTTCCCTCTGCTAAACTTCTTGGCATTACTATTGACGAATACCTCAAGTTTGACATCCACATTCAACAAAATATTAAGAAAACCCTCCAAAAACTAGGCATAATATACAGGAATAATCACTTCCTCTCAAACTCCACTAGGCAAACTCTGGCCACTACTTATCTTCTTCCCTCCTTATTATATGGAGCACATCTCCTTACCAATCTAACCGCCTCCACCTCCTCCAAACTAGAAAACCGCTATAATAAAATCTCTAAATTTGCCACCAAATCCAGAAATTTCACCCATCACTGCCTTACCATACAATCTCTGAACTGGCTTGAACTCCAGAACTACCTAAACTACCTCCAACTTACCACTGCACACAGACTTATATTTCACCGTACTAAATGTCCTGCTCTAGCAAATATCCTTCCCCCTTACACCCCCAGCAGAAAGCTCAGATCCAAACATCAAAACTTAATTGCTATACTTAAGCCCAAACGTCCTCCTGGCCAACTTCTTCTCTCTTTCTCCTTAGGAAAAAAATGGAATTCTCTTCCTTCCACTCTTAGAACTATACCAAACTCAAAGAACTTTAAATCCCAGCTTTTCAAATACCTCTCCTCTAAATGGAACTGTGCCTTCTTTCACCCTACCAAAATCCAACTAAATATTTGCCCCCAGGATGCTTTCTTACAGGTCCCTAACCTCTCTAGTATTCTCCCATAGTTACTTCACCTTGAGTATGTCTATACTCTCTACAATTTCCAAGACCTACTTATCATACAACATAAGTGTGTAAATATTGTAAATGGTATCTTACGTTAAATGAGTGCATGCAAAGTGTTTCTACCTCTATTTTTAAAGGTGTGTTTCTTAGAATGTTTGCATAAATATATCTTTATTACCCATTGAGCAACCATAAGCAATTTTGCTTGACTGTGTGACTCTGTACAGACTCTGTAAACTATGTGCGACTCTGTACAGATTTTGTAAACTGTCCTATACAATGTATATCTCTGTACGTCCTATACTTTGTATCTCTATTATCTATTATATCTGTACTGTATTATGTCTCCTGGAGCTTTTCTCCCTGGGCCTCTACTGAAAATGGGTCCTTTGGGCCCAATGGACTTCCCCGGTACTCAAACTATAAATAAATAAATAAATAACAGTAAATAAGCACAGAAAAGGCTATCATACTTCAGTGTGTAGCCTACAACAGTAAATGCAGTTTAAACTTTGAATTTAAGCAAAAACAAGTGCGCAAACAATAAAATGATTTAAAAAAACAGTAGAAATAGTAGCAAGCAAGGGTGCCCGCAGACAGGTGCAAGGGGGTGCACTTGCACCCCCTGGAACTGGCTGGCCGAGAAATTAATTTTATTTAATTAAAAAAAAAAACTTCTTTTTGTTTTTTTTTTAAGGGCGTTTCTCTTTAAGAATGCCCCTTTGCATCCCGTCCAGTCACACAGACGCAACAGTTGTTTGCGACCTGTTTTCTTTTTTGTGTCTGTGCGACCGATGGTTTACGTCTTCGTCTTTCGCACGCCTACCGGGAATTTGAATTCCAGAGGACGTTTGGACTGTGGACGCACCAAACGAATGTAGAATTGAGAGGTAGGTGTGTTCGTTTTTGACATGAAACATGAATTGTCCTTTCCTCTGGGGGATATCAGTCAGTAAAAGTGTTATGCATTGCAATCAGCATATACTTTCTGTGAATCAGGATATTGCTGATAGAGTGTTCCAGTAACCTTTATTTAATAACAAAGGAGAAGGAAAGGAATTTAAAACAGTTTTTAAACAGAGTACAAAATGACAACTGTCAGAAAAGATGTTGAGGATATTTAAAATTTCGCCCTTGTAATGTTTAGGTTAGTGTCGGATAGCCACACATTTTACTCTAATTTCACTGAGTCAAAGGCACCTGTAACTTTTACATTTAATTCAGATAACATAGTATAAAATTTCTTTTCTACAGGAAAGACATCTAATGAACTAAGAATCAGAATTTATTAGCATTACTATGCTAAGCACAATAATGCTGTTAATGATCTTTGCAGACATACTATTTTTTATATTAAAGATCATGTAAAATGATATCAGACAAGGTGGCAGGGATGTCATTTTGGAACTTCAAGAATATAAATAGTAGATAATGTAGAATGCATGTGTTTTCTCAAGCTTGATCATTGTATTCAATTTTAAATGTGTTCTTAAAAAGGTTATTGAGGAGGAAGCAGAAAGTATTGCAACATAATACTGGTTGGTGTATTCCTTTTACTCTGTCTTAACATTTTGATATAATATGTCATGTGATCAGTTATGAAATATTCAATTAGAATTACATGCATGGTCAAACGTCTTGCACAGAAGAAAAAAAAACACTAACTGATTTCTAGTTTTTCTGAATAAAACTTGTGTTTCAGCATGTTAGAGCCAGCTTCTTTTATTTACCATTATTACAGTCAGAGTTTAGTGTTATTTATTTGCTAAGGGTATGTTTGTTTTGGAGTGAGTGCACATTTATGTTTTAGTTTCCTTTTACTTAGGAGTTTGCAGGTTGTGATGTATGGACTAATTTTATTTAGGCATTTTTTTTATATTTTTAATTGGCTTCTATATGTTTATGTCTAAGACTGAATGGAGAGTTAATTCTTAGCAAGAGTTGTGTTGTTGATTTCCGAATCAGTATGGGATATATTTTGTATCTGATACTGAGTGCTTATATTCTGCACATATTTTTCTGTCAGACTGCAGGGTAGCTTCAAATAGAATGGAGGTCATGCAGCAGTTTAATGACATTTTTACACATTTTGTGAAGTTGTTTATTAATTTTGAAATTTGCTGCTAAATTAGGCTCGAGCAACTGTATATGCACTTGAGGGGTAGGTATGTAGAGAGATTTTCTTAATTATTTTACAGGGTCATAAGAGATTGCAAGGATAAATAACCCCCGGGGAAGGCTTTCTAAGCCTAGTCATGCTGCCCAAATATATATGACAAGTTATGCTAACCTAAGATTATTCTAAGGGGTATGTGTAGGCTTGGGCATGGGTGGTCAATCATGCTTCTGTTTTGCAGTTTTTCTTGGGTAGACCTGTTCTACATTTGTGTGGGTAGAATTTGGTTATTTTGTTTTTTATGCAAGTTCTGTCTTTTATTGCTTTTGTAGCTAGAATTGCTTCTCATGTATTTTTTTCCTGCCTGTTCTTTCTGTTATGTATTTTTCTTAATTTTAATGGTGACCAGATTACTTCTTTTGGACTACATTTCTTCAAAGTGTCTGGAATGGGGGCTCAGGGTCCATTTATGGTACTATTTTTGTTTTAATAAAGGCATTCTTTAGTTTTTAGTGTATGATGTATATTTTGTCCCATTAATTACTGCTGTGTATTTAGATGAACATTAAAGATTTATTAGCATATATCTTTCCGGCTTTAGTGTTGATGGAGCTTGTTGTAGTTTATTTTATTTTTTTTACTTTTTATTTTAATTGTTTTTCTAGTTTTAGTGCTGTTGGAATGATTTTTCTGGAAATCCAGAGAGATCCCTGTCAGTAAGAGCTATGGCCAAAATGGCCTTTTTCCAACAGGCAGAGAATTGCAAATCAGAAACGTGTCAGATGCAATAAGGTAGGACCTCATTATTGGCTAACTTGAATGCCTCTGAATTGCCCTCAACTACTGTGAGTGCAAATCAGTGCTTTCATTTGGTAGTTTTTATTGGTGGCTCATGTATCATGTTAGCACAGGCCCCCATCATTAAATCTGCCATGCATACACAAGCACACACACTCATATCCAGACAGACACACCCGCACACAGATGCACACAGACAGATCACACATACGCACACATACACACACACACACACACACACACACACACACACACACACACACACACACACACACACACACACACATGCACTCACAGACAGACAGACACACACACACATATAAACACACACTCACTCACAAACAGACACGCAGACACACACACACATGCACACACACACCTCTTACCTGTCTCTGATCTGACAGAATGACCCAGATGCCCCTTCTTATTTTTGACCCTGTCCTTGTAAATCGTGGATCCTTACAGTCAGTCAGTAATGCCAGACATAGAATTTCATTTTTCTTAATGATGGTGAAGTACATCATGATGCTACAGCTGTAACTCTACTAATGTTTTCAGTGAGTGGCAGGTGTGTTTGTTTTGACATGAAACATGAATTGTCCTTTCCTCTGGGGGATATATTCTAATCCAAAATCCTTATTTGTCTCATCACAATTTGATATTAGTTGTTCTTTTTTCAAGATTAGGTGACAATTTAGGTCAGGGATTTTTAAGGTAGCATTTCTACTACTTATTTTAAGATATCAGAGCACATTCTGTTCCTTAATTTTATAACACAGTGGCAGCAGCAGGGACTGAGGGTTCAGGGACCTGATAAGGACTGGTGTTGTTTTGTAGCTCCTCTTCTCCTTCAGGTTTGATGTTAATAGCTCTTCTCCAAAAACTTCTCAAGAACATTTATTTGCAACACCATCAAGATTCCCGGTTACACGTCTTCCCTTCTTAGGACAAGTAAGCATTAATTAAACATCAGTCACACTATTTCTCTGAAGGGCTTTAGCACAGAGCACATGCAAAAGATATGTTGAGGTCACCACCTCAGGATTAGAATGTACCATATTTCAGGGTACTTTACTCCCTGAATGCAAAGTTATATGACACTTTTTCACTACAAATGGAAATAAATAAATTAGTAGTTCTGTTTTCATTGGCATTCTCATACACTTCCTGACATCTACACAACATCAGGTTGTTGGGGCAGCAGCAATCTGAGTGTATTAAGCCATACTGCTGTAGCAGTAATAGTTAACAAATCTTTTTTTTCTAGCACAGTTAAATTCTAAAGATATTTCCTTTAGGAGCAAGGAAGCTTTAATTCCTCTCTGTATATCCCTCATTAGGTCTATTATTGCATACTATGCTTTCTTTGGCAGGTACCTCTCCAAATACTCTTTATTTTAGGATTTGTCCAGATTTCTTGCACTAAGAGGTTGAGGTGTGTGTGTGTGTGTGTGTGTGTGTGTGTGTGTGTGTGTGTGTGTGTGTGTGTGTGTGTGTGTGTGTGTGTGTGTGTGTGTGTGTGTGTGTGTGTGTGTGTGTGTGTGTGTGTGTGTGTGTGTCTGTAAGAGGGAGGGAGGGGAGGGGTGTATGGGGGGTTCATACCTCACAATTATCCAGATTTTTGCCTCATATTTTCAGATTCTTTCTTATAAAATTGTGTTTTTTCTGGCAATTCATTGAAGACTGAAGTTGAGTTTTAGACTTCATATCCTCAGAAAATGCATACTAATGCAAACATTTTGTTCTATCCACTTTCTAAGGAGCTCGGGGTATGTATGTGTGTGTCATACCTCTCAACCATACAGATTTTCACAGAGGTTGAGGTATGTGTGTGTGTTTGAGAGAGAGTGAAATGCCATATTTAAAGTCAGCAGGTGGAATTTATTTTCAAGGAATTTTGAGCTTCAAGGGAAGAGAAGTTTACTACTGCTCATGCTAAGTCTGCTTAAAATATGCAACTGTTTTGTTTAGCAAATGGTATCACTGTTGTAGTGTAGACTTTCAAAACAGTCTTAGTAGCACAGCAGGTAGCATACTTGCATCTTGATGTAGAGGGCTATAGGTTCTACTCCCACCACATGTAGATTTGTATTTTAAGGGGGTGGAGTGCTGCAGTCCTGAGTATGACCTCCTTTGAATGAGATGCCTAGTAACTATGAACCTGTGTTTCCGCTTGCCACTTATTCCTATTGCAATATATAAGCTTAGCATTTTTTTTAAATGTAACATAGGCAATTTATTGTTTAAGGGCAGTAGGCACTGAATTTGTAGATGAAACACAGAAATATAAATCTGTTTCTAACAACAGCCTCTCCATTAGTTTCAGATCTCTTTAATGTGAAATTATTCAGATGACTTTTACTTCAGCAGAGATTGTGCATATTGACTGATATTGGTAGATTGCAATGATAGACATTTAAGTGGCCTTTTATGGTTGAAATGTTCTGAATTGGGCAATTTGTCATTATTGGTTCATATGTTTTGTTTAATTGCTTAATGGAAAAAAATGTTCAAAACTATAAAACACACTCTAAATGGTGCTGTATTAACAAAGGATATAATTCAGTTATTATATATTATAATTAATACAATCAGGAAGGTGAATCAAAGCAGTTATGCATGGTTCTGAAATGTGTGCAAGGGGCCTATGATTTGAAAACAGTCCAAAGGTAAACTTAAGCTGCCACTGGCCAGATGCATTTTCTTTGAATGTGGGTTTCAGTGCTGTTTCAGTGCATGCAAGTTTCAAAGATAGAGAAGTTTTAATGCTAAGTCTGTTTTCATTGTAAGACTATTGCTTTGTTTAAGTTTAACAAATGTCTATCACTGTTTGTGCTATAAAATAGGAGGTTACTAGGCTATTGGCCCTAAAATTTGAAATAAAAGTTGAAAATCAAAACCAAGTATCTGTAATCATTGTAGAAGTAATGCATAAAACAATATGCACTACAGAGAGTTTTGAACAGTGTTTATGGCAACTGGGGAGAAATAGCCAAGTAATGGGATACTGGAATGGCTGTGTGTGTGTGTCGGGGAGGGTTGAAGGAGGTGGGATTGGGGGTGGGGCTTTGAAAGGGGGGGGTAGGGTGGTGCTCCGGGTTTGCACCCCCCTGCAAAAAATCCTGCGGGCTCACTTGGTAGCAAGACTACTTTAAAACAGCTTATAGAAGTGCAGCTAGCAAAAGCAGTAAAAAAAAATCCAAAAAAGGTGTTTTTAATCAGCAAAGAGTCTCTCTTCCTCCTTTCTGGTGCTGTAGTAGTCTGCAGGATGCCCAAACAGGATCTGCAGAGCTAAAACAAGTGCTGACCCATGCAAACATGGGTTTTTAAGCCAGAAAGTTTTGCAGTCAATGAGCAGTACAGCACATACTTTTTTTTCAAAGTGTCATAGGCCACGTGCTGCATGTTAGCTCCTAAAAATATTTTGCATTAGAAAAATTACATCTCCTGCATTTTGCATCAATACTTATTTTCTTTCATCATTCTAACAAGGTTTAAACCAATCTGTGTAATAGTTATATCTACTGATTCCAATATCAGTTTTGTATAGAATAAAACATAGCCAGTTTTTTCCTAGTCTATGATTGTCACACTAGCATTTTCATTATTTATCCATAATCATGTAAAACATAACCAACATCAACAGCTTTGACCTCAAATAAGGTAGCATAAATCATTGCATCTTGACTTTTTTCAACATTCTTCCATTTTTCCAAGATGCACTTTCAACTTACTCTTTCCTTTTATTTTTTGCTTCATATTTTCTTGTTTCTTGGAAGATTTTTTTGAATCCATTTACTATGTTATTCAACTTACCTGAGTCAATATAGATATTATTAACTTGATCCAACCAAATACATTCCCAGTTTGGAAATGTATTTTGTTTACCTTAATACGAATAATCAAGAAAAAAAGTAACTGTGGGCATGGAGTAGTGCTCATCTCTGACCCCATTGCCATTTTAGCATAATTAGCCTATTATGAGTGATTCTTCCTTCATTAAAATCTTCTATAAAGTTCCTAATCTTGTTCAGTATTTTAACTAGTCTATCATTTTCATACGGTATAAGTAAGTACCTTAACTGATACAAAATAATTGGTGAACTCATAGCATTTACTGCATGAGTTCTCTTTCTCTGCCAGGGTATTGATTTTAAACTTTTGTTTGGCAGTAATATCCATGATTTTCTCTTATGCTTTCAGATTTTTACTTTTGTGAACTGCATCTTTACGATTCTTTTCTATGATAAACGTTACTAAACTGGATCAGATTTTTTATGTATTTCATTACATCTACCCAAATCTTTTGTCTTCCAAAATTTAGCAACTGCTGTCTTTTGTTCGCTACATTTTAATCCTTATACATTCTCCAAAATGCTAAAATACCTTAAACACTTTTGGTAGGAATTTGTACACCTTTTCTGTCATCATTACATACTCATTATTTTATTATTTATTTATTTTACATTTGTTAACCAGGTATGTCCAACTGAGCTGAGGAGCCCTTTTTCAGTGGACGCCTGGGGAGAAAAGCTCCAAAAAATAGTCAGTTACACATTATACAAAACCATTAATAAAAGGACAATAGTTAGTTAAACAATTATACAATCCATTAGTAAAAATATGATACAAGGTAGATATTACTAACAAGAATATAACATGGGTTTACAATACACTGTACAGAAATTGAAAACAACAGAAACATTCACAGTTATGTGTTCAAGGAGAATAAGAAATGCAGTCTATGGATGTGAGATAATTGTTAGGGAGACCAGACATCTAATATTATATGAGAGGATTTGTGAAATAAAAGTATTAAGTTTTATTGAATGAGGCATAAAGTAGTAAGATGTTTAGGTTGAGAGGTACGATTTTTAAGTAGACTAGGAAGATGGAGGGTGAAGTAGGATACTGTGGATGGTAGCAGGGGGGTGAGTACAGTGGCAGGTCCAGTGACTGTTTAGATGCTCTTTGATGGCAGTTTTAAATTGTTTAGGATGTGAGAGGGTTCTGATTTTATGAGGGAGTTTATTCCATGCCATAGAGGGGTAGTAGCTATATATGTTGGTGCCAGATTTGGTTTAAAGTTTATAGATATGTAGTAGGTCTTGGGTGGAGCGCCATAGATATCTGGTTGTTGAATAGTAGGATATGAGAGGTAATAGTACTGGCCAATAGGAGGTCTGGTATAGGCTAGAGTGAATGACCTCAAGCTGTGAGAGGAGGAGAAGATGGGTTAGTTCTAGCCAGTTAAGGTATTTTAGAGAGAGGCAGTGGTGGGATTTGTACAGTTGTCGGGCCACACATCTGGCTACTTTATTGTAGGTAGACTCCATTTTTGTCAGAAGAGAGGAGTTAAGATTAGTTAGAATTTGAGAGCTGTACATTAGGGTGGGTAGCAGGTAGGCATGAGAGAGAGAGATCTTGGCTTCGGTGGTCAGAAACGTCTTGTTACAGTGCAGGAGTCCTAATATGAGGTTGGTGTTCCTAATGCAATTATTTATGTGTAGGTCGAATTTAAGTTGGTCGTCGATGGTGACATCAAGGAGTTTTGTGCTGGATTCTACTTGAATGGGAGTATTAATGAGTGATAGTAAGGAGAAGGAGGATTTAATGTGGTTAACTTTCTTTGAAAGGAAGAGTAATAGTTTCATTATTTTGGGGGGGTGGAGAATGAGCTGGTTGTTGGTGAGCCAGGTTTCTATTGAATTAAATGATTGCTGTGTAGCAGATAAGAGTTGAGTGGGGGAGTTGGCAATGGCAATTACTGTGGAGTCATCTGCATATTGAACTAAAGAGGAGTGGGAGCAAGAGGTATGAAGAAGATTTGCAAAGATATTTAAGAGTAGTGGCCCAAGAATAGATCCTTGGAGAACCCCCATTTTAACTGGTAGTGGATGAGACAGTGCAGAGTGCTGTCTCACTGATTACAGCCTGCCAGTGAGGTAGCTGGAGAACCATGCCACAGTGTCGGCAGAGAAGTTAAGGTTCTGTAGTTTATCCAACAGAAGTGGATGAGAGACAGTGTCAAATGCCTTAGATAGGTTCAAAAAGAGGCAAGAGATAAGTTTGTGGTTGTCCCTGGCTAGTGAGATCATGTTTAGGAAAGACAATAAGGCTGTGGTGGTGCTATGCTTTGGTCGGAAGCCATGTTGTGTGGGTGTGAGGAGGTTTTCTTGTATAAGATATTGCATAACTTGATTGTGTATGCATTTTTCTAGTATTTTGGATAGAGGGGAGAGGATGGTAATAAGTCTGAAATTTGTTATGTCAGTGGAGTTTAATTCTTTATGTATGGGTAGTGTATAGAATTGTTTCCAGATAGTGGGTACTTTAGATTCAGAGACAGAGCGATTAGTAAATTATATCAATCAAGATCTCCCCTGTCAATCTTAAAAATACTTTCTTTAGTCATTTCCTGAGTTTTAAAGCAATCTTTTTAAAACTGGTATAAGTAAAGCAGGTGGCAATGGACTATGGTGCCTACTACACTATAAGTACTTAATTGTCATTCAGAATGCGGACAGAGTTAAATGTGTTGGTATTGAGACTGGGGATGTATTTGTACAAGTGTTAGTGGGTTACAGTTAAGTAAGGTCATAGCTTTAGCGTTGTACATTCTTGCTGATGCTTGTTTAGTGTCTGAGCCTGTTTCGTCTAGTGGTAATGCTATGGAAAGGGTTTTTTTCTATGTTAAAGTGCAGGGTTAGGGTTGGGGTTAGGGTTAGCATGCATTGGTAAAGTGGTGCAGGAGAGAGTCTCAAAGCCAGTTTAAAAAATAGTGAGAACTCTAGCTATGTGCACTTTGGATTTTACATATAAACCTAGACTGCCCTTTGTGAATCAGCTTAAATAAGATCAAATGTAGTCTAATAGTCAGTACATTTGGAAGAACTGTAATGTATGTATTTATAAGGAAATTAGTCTGCAGTCTGCTGGATTTTTTATCTTGATCTTATTTGAAAGAAATAATATTCTAACTATTTTCATTGAATTCTCAAGTATTTTGGCTGTAATCATGTTGACTAGGTTAGGCATATATTTACTGGTCTCCCATTTATAAAACATGGTAGGAAAGTAACCTTGGTCCCCATTTCATTATTGTTTTCCATTAACTGCCATTTTTACTTCTGCTAAAGTTATATTGGGCTCTCAACATTTAGAATTTCCCATAGATAAACTTATTCTGTATAAACTATTAGAGTATTATTTTTGAACAGTCTAAACTTATGAGTTATTATAAAGCTTCTAATAAATGTTTTAGTTCTGGCTTAATTGCTTCATTTGTGAAAGAAAATCACCACTTGTAGAACTAGCTTATCATACTGGCATTATTTATTTTCGTTCCCTTGTGTTGCCATGCCAAATATTTGACATCTTTTTCACTGTGTATCCACCAACAATGACCATAACATGAAGTAATTGCTTCTGTTCCTACTGACATCAGATGATCCATTTATTTACTTTTTTTCTATTTTAATACAGCATAAATTGAGTGTATAGTTAACTCAACATTTCCTTATATCTTTCATAAATTATGCTCTAGCTCTTTTAATTTACTTTCTTTTGACTTTCTTGTTTCAGCATCCTCAACCATTATTTTTGCTTCAATAATAATTTTTTTCCTGCATTCCAGCTGGTAATTCCAAAACTCTTAATGCTCTCATGCATACTTGATTTAAAAAGATCCCACAAATAGTTATTTTTTTCTCATTTTGTCCAATTTGTAATGAGTGCTCTCCAATGGTCATCTTTCATTATTCGGAGTTATATTGCATCACAGACTGAACAGCATAATATAAACTTGATACATCTTTATTAAGTTATCAAGGCCCATGTACAATAAATCACAGTGAGTAAACAACATGGTTGGTTATGTGGACTAGGTGATGATATAAATGTAAGCTGTCTGATCTGATTATTCCTTAATCTCTAAAAATCTACCAAATGTTTGCCTTTAGCATCTCTTGTTGACTACTTCAGCATCATTTTATCAACATCTATTTACTCAACTTCCTATCTAGAATTGACCAAAGGCTTAAGTTGAAGTATCTGCCAATTTTCTGATGTACATGGACATTGGTATTAATACAGATCCATTTACTGAAAAAAAAATTGAAAAAATATCATTGCCATCTATATTTGGAGCATACACGTTTCCAACTTTTTCAATAAAAGTCTTTTCTCCTCATTACTACAGACAAACAACTCTGACTACATCTAAATTCTTTTATTACTATTCAACTATTCTTTCATTTTCAAATTCCTGAAAATCATCTTTTATCATCTTATCTTTACTTTCTGAGTTCAGTTTTTATCTCTTGCAAAAAAAGAAGTAATCTTGTCTGTTGTAAAAAGGTTAGGTTTGTTAAGCATTTTTTTCATTTCAAAATGATTTAAAATATCTGCTACATTCATTGAAAGGAAAGCATATTTTTCATATCCATTATTTAACTGTCTACAAAATTCATCAATAGGGTCATTCTCCATTTAATTTACTTTCTGATGTTCCTTACTTCTATAACTCTGATTAACATTCTTATTCAAACTGCTACTATAGTTATCTCCCAAGACAGAGAGAGGAACATTGAGGAAGGTATTTAGGAACAGCAGGGGTAGGTATGTAGGCTAGATTATATAACAGGCTCAGATGTACAGGACACATATGACAGACGGGGACGGTGATGGACTCAAGAGAGAGAGAGAGGAACTCCATGATGGGTTTAGGTACGGGATTTCTGATGGACATCCCCATCCATCATGAACACAGTGAGAATCTAGTTCTCAACCTTAGAACTTTCTTTTGTTGCAGATACATGAGGTAGGCCAGATGGTGCAGCAAGTTTGCAGTCTGCTGTAGGATTGTCTCTATATGGTGGGTTTGGGCATTAAGGCCCCTCTCCATAATCTCTTCCACCATCCCTGGCATGTAAAGTAATTGCCACCTCCACTGGCACTACTTGTTGGTGTATACGACAGC
The DNA here is from genome assembly GCF_019279795.1 of Protopterus annectens. Lineage (NCBI taxonomy): Eukaryota > Metazoa > Chordata > Ceratodontiformes > Protopteridae > Protopterus > Protopterus annectens. The sequence continues at coordinate 78,561,762 of NC_056731.1, forward strand.
ATCACCCCCCTGGGCAGAGCTGCCTGATGCAGGTGGTGCAAGAAATGCAGGTTTTAGTTGAGGCAAAACTGTCAGGTTATGATCTAGAAGTGCTGGGTACCTCTGCTGTAAGTGGTGGCACCACTGAAGTCATCTGTGAAGGATGGTGGTTAGAGCCACTGTGGCCTGTCTAGCTCCCTGTGTTGGTGGTCATGAAGAAGCAGAAATAAATGTTGCAATGAAATGAAAGATTTACACACACACACACACACACACACACACACACACACACACACACACACACACACACACACACACACACACACACACACACACACACACACACACACACACACACATATTATAAATGCTAGCAAGAAAGAGGGCTAGAGGAGAGACAATTATCATAAATATTTTAGGAAATAATGTTAATGTCACAGTCAATAGCTATTCCACATACATTTAAGAGTACTTATATCCAGATGTAAAGGTGTAAGTCCATAAATTAGGTTAACAGTGATGCTATCCCTGGCTTTTACAGCAATAAACATTCTGCAAAAAGTGTAATTAATTTGCAAGTTGTTTATGGATAACACTGAGCTAACCACTTATTGGGCCTGACTACATGTGATTCTAAGGTATGACTACAGGTAGTAAATACTGAATTGTAAAAATGCATAATACACATATTTTTGTTGTCTGGTATTGATCCCATATCAATCTCTTTTCAGCTAACAGCTGAATAGTTCAAAAGATATGTGAGCTAATCATACCGGTATGAGTTTCCATATGTAGACTATGCATACTAATGTAGCTGTCTGACAACTGCTTGTGGCCTGATGTCCAGATAATTGATAACCTGTTGGTAGAATTAGTAGTAGTCTGACTTGGCAATTAGCAATACCTGAATCTATACTTACCCTATGCCCATCTAAAGTACTGCAGTCTCTCCTGATGCCCCTTCAAGTTTCCTTCTGTCTCTGTAGGGGCTATAGATAAGAAAATACAATAATAACGATTGTTGTGTGTTGCTGAGTCATGGTAGTGTATTGCATGGTTATGGGGGATATATATACATATATATATATATATATATATATATATATATATATATATGTTGATGGGTGTTATAATATTTCTTTTGTAGGCTAAGGAAGTAATTTTTTTCACCTTTCTTAGGACATTGCAATAGTGCTGGCACTGTTCACCCATGCATGGGATGTCAGCAGTATGGGTGATAGCCTTGTTAAACTATTCCAAACCTCAGCCTTGTACTGAGACCCAGTATAGCTGACTTCCTCCAGCCTCCAGCTGTAATTCCTTGAATGGAGTTATGCAAATATATTCCACTCCTCTTCACACCATCGCTGTGCTCTAAATGGAGTACTACCCTCACCATCATCTTCCCTGTTTTCCCTTCAATGATTTCCAGATAAGTAGCAAAGAACTGGCACCTAAATCAGACCAAATATACACAAGTCTGTGTGCAATAGTGGCTACCATGTAGAATTGCATTTGCACAAGAGATGGCAAAGAAATTGCCTAGAATTACTGTATTTTAATACACACACACACACACACACACACACACACACACACACACACACACACACACACACACACACACACACATACACACACACACACATATATACACACATACATACTTCTTTTTGTACTTCCTGACATTGAACTCACACCCTGTATCTGGACAGTCTGACCTTAAATGAGCATGCCTATTATCCCTGCTTTCTCACTCACACATCTCCACTGTGAAATACATGCCCTCATGTAAACCCCCCATGTTGTGCATATAATGATGAAGTGTGTCCCTGCCCATTGCACAGTCATTGTCTGTCAAATGAACAGTGAAGCAGCCAAGGCATGGGTAGGCAGGGTTTGTTTTTACTGCAGATACCTAATCATTGTGAATATGTGCTAAGTCTTCTTATGATCAGTAATAGTAATAGTCGTAGTAGCAATTGTGCAAGGGATGCTGAGAGATCCCAGCCCTCTGAAATGGTATCTAACGTGGGCTCTTTATGTCTGATGCACAGGTTGGCCACTCAGTGCATGTATAAGCACTGTAACTTTTGTTTGACTGCATCATTGTCATTGTCTGTATTTGCTAGATATATGAGTTTATGTGGGGGTGATATCTCTGTATGGACATAATCATTTTTACTGTCTGCTTACTATGTTTAGGTATTGTAGTATTTGCTCATGAAAGGTTGATCACATGCCTTTATGACTGCTGATGAGAGTGACCTAGCCTTGGGCTGCTTATGTCTGATGGTTGCAGTAGCCAGTCAGTAAATGAGTAGACAAAGTGTGGTTTGTTATTTGTTTTTTGTTTGTTTGTATATATGCATCAGTGGTATTGTCTGCATCTGCTGAGCTCTTTTGTTAGTCATTTTAGGACATTTTAGTCACCTTTAAGCCAGTGCGAAAGCATATTGTGCCCACCTCTGTCTAACATGGTCATCCCCTGCTGCTGGCTACTCATCTGCCCCCTCATCTTTGTCAACCGCCACTGTCTGTGGTGCTGGTAACTGTGTTCTCTGTACTGGGACATTCCGCATAGATGTCCATTTTCAGTGGAAATCCAGGGGAAAAGTTCCAAAGTACTGCAAAAACATTTAAGAATGACAATTTTATAATCTTCAAAAACAGTACAAAAAAATCTACACTTAATATAATTATACCAAATTAGACATACCTGGGGATTCGATAAACTCTGTGTAGGCTTAGCACAAAGCCAATTTAGAGATTACATGTTTGCACAATGAGCAGCAATGCTAAATGCATATGCATGCTATGCATCGTGCTTACAGGAATACATGTGAGGTGAAACCATGCAAAGTAGCACGAATGCATATAGAATATGATGCAAGTTTACCTATGTGCAAACTTGCTCTGCAAAATTGCGCAGACAGACTCAATCATCACCAGGGCTAAAATGACTATAATGACAGTAGTAGTAACACATTATAGAAAAGTGTACACTGCAATGTGCACTACAATATGTTTTTGGCATATGGTAATAAAGGACTTGTGGTGACTGTGAGGTCTGGCCAATACCCCACTGGACTGCCACCAATTAATGATGTCCCTTACTATCCTGGATCAGTAACTAAGGAGGTTCAGTCCTCACTACTGACTGCAATATGAGACTGTCACTTAAACAAAGGTAGTATTTCACAATTTTCCCCTAAAAGCACAAAAAGAACATGCTCTATTTTCCTGGGACTGGACTATATACTTCTGTCCAGCCAAATGTATTTTCTTGTTTTACACTTCAGAGCAAAGTGTCCCAGTTTAATACATCTGATACACTCACACTCAAAATCTCACACATCCAAACATTTCTGAGAAAGCCTGACACAGCTTTCCACCTGTGTCTCTTTCCCAAAATAAAGCTTCAAAAGCTTAAATCCTGCTCTCCCTCTACTGACAACCTACCTCCTACCTTCCTCAAAATTGCTGATGATTCCATAGCCTATCCTGTATCTATCCTAATCAATAGATCCATTCCGGAATACACTGTCTCTACCGTTTGGAAATCCTTCTTCACCATTCCCCTGCATAAAGGTGGTAATTCTACAGACCCTTCTAACTATTGCCCCATAGCCATCCTATCCCCCTCTCTAAGATACTTAAAAATGCATACACTCTCAGCTTCTCAGCCATCTCCTCCAGAACAACTTTCTCACTCCCACTCAACATGGTTTCCATCCTAACCATCGAACCACCACTGCCACCCTCTTATCCTTCACACATACCATAGCCGAGGCCCTAGACAACAATAAACTTATATCTTGTCTCTTCCTTGACCTTTCAAAGCCTTTGACACCATCTCCCATCCCCTTCTACTGTCTAAACTTGAAAATCTAACTCTGTCTTCTTCTTCCCTAGCCTGGTTCTCCAGTTACCTATCCTGCAGGCAGAAATCTGTCAAATGGCTTTCTTCCACCTCTTTATTTATATCTGTTCCTACCGGAGTTCCACAAGGTTCCATCCTGGGTCCTCTCCTATTTAATGTCTTTACCAACGATCTCTATAGATCCTGTAAAGAATCCTCCCTCATCCAATATGCTGATGACTCAACCCTCATCTCTATCTCTGATAATATCTCTAAACTCCACACTCTAACTCAACAGCATTTCAGTCCACTGAACAGTGGTTATCCAATAATCTACTTATCCTTAACCCCAAAAAGACCAAACTCTTACTCTTTCTGCCTCAATCTCTCACTCACCACAAATCCACCTTTGAAATTACATCCATTAATAAGACTTTAATCCAACCAGAATCTCACACAAAACTGTTGGGGGGTCATCACTGATGACAAACTCAAAATTAATCACCACCTGCTCCAAGGCATAAAAAAGACAAACCAGAAACTTAGCTTACTATACCGTAATAAAAAAAATCTAACTACCAGTCCTAGACTCTCCCTTGTACAAGCCTTTCTCCTTCCCCCCTACTATATGCTGCCCCTGTAATCACTAACATTCAAACCACAACCCTGAACAAACTCCAACAAGCCTACCATAAAATAGCTAGGTTTGTCACATACTTAACCTTACAATGCACATCACTGCCTGGCTTTAAATTCACTCCAGTGGCTTGAATTTCCCCAGTTCCTACTTCTATCTCAACTTCAAATATTACATTTCATTCTTAATAAGCTTGCATCCTGTCCTGCTCTGTCTTCACTCATCTCTATGTCTACACCACCTCGGAGTCTCCGCACTTCCAGTCAGCAACTACTGCTCAAATACCAACCAAAAACATCTATAGGCAAACACCTATACAAATACTCCATTGCACAAGCTTGGAACAAACTCCCTATAGATATACGTTCCATCATCCACCCAGCACACTTTAAAGAAAAACTCAAATGTTACTTACTTAACTCCAAACTTTGTCATTGTCAGGCACCAACTTAAGCACCCCACTGTAATACCTTTCTTCCTCCCTCCTCTCTCACATAAGTACTCCATTATCTTAGGTTATGTACTAATGTTTTCTAATCAGTTTTGTTGGTTAAAACTCTGCTTGTACATATGTAAATATAATTGCTACTATCATAAATAAAGGTGTGCATGCATTGCTACCTTTTATTTACATTTTATGTATAATTGAATTTTTGATGCTTAATTACATTTCTTTGTATAACTTAGTTTTTCTCTGTTCAAATTCTTGCTGTTAAATAAGAATTTTCTGTAATTTGTTCATGTATTGGAACTTTTCTCCTCGGTTCTCCACTGAAAATGGGCCACAAACCAGTTAACAAATGTCAATAAATAAAATAAATAATAATAAAGAAAGAAAGAAACGCTGCCACCAGTCAGAGGGAGAGAGTCGTCACTCTAAGCATATAGATAAAGGTATAACATTTTTTGTTAATGTTATTAGATGTAGTACAACTAAGAAATTCAACTGCAACTCTAAAATGATAGTGTACCTTGCTAGTTGTCAGCTCTGCACAGCGTTCTACATCGGTAAAACTGAACGTAAACTGAAGGAATGTGTGTATGAGCATTTGTATAATATTTCTAGGAATAAACCTGAGAATGCTTTAGCAAGACACACTATGAACAATTCTAATCATTTTTTTAAATTTAGGGCAATTGATCAGGTAACTTATAAACCAAGAGGCGGTCCACATAGTCTAAAACTGGACAAGCTTGAATTAGTATGGCAATTGCGGCTGTATGCACATGGTTTCCCAGGCCTCAATGATATTTGTTCTATAGCCTGTTTGATTAAATTAAAAAACCTAGAGCAATAATCATTTGTTAAGTTTTTAAAATATTTTAAAAAAAATGTTTTTTATGGTCATATTTTATCAGATTTATTTTGTGTGTATATGTGTTGGGTTTTGTTATGGTACCTTGTTACAACTTGTTTTCATTTCCTTCAGAATGAGGTTGATCGTGTGATTTTAAAAGAGGGTTATTTAAACAAGTTGATGTTTTTATTATGAATCTGAAAAAGTTTGAGTAGAGACCTAGACGAAAAGTGCTTCATTAAATTAAATTTTGTTGGCAAGTGTTTCTCACATTGTCATTTTTTATTTGGTTTACTAGTTTTTTTAATTTCTTTTTTGTTTGACCAATCAGAGGGTCTTCAGGCCCTTCAAAAGTGGTATCCAATTATGAAAATTAATTATCAAAATAAATGATAGCTATGACCAGAACAGCCATGCCTCAGGGTGACCTGGGGAGTATCAAACAGGTAGAAGCACTCACTAATCTCTAAATAAAAACACTGGTTTCCAGCCACAATGTAAAATAATGAAAAATATTTAATACTAAGTAAAGATTATTACAAAATTGTAAATCAATAGCTCTCAATAAACATTAGAATACAGTCAACAGAAATATAAATCAGACTGCAGGATAGTAGTCCATTATCCAAGATCATAATAACTAAACGTTCCTAATCTAACTAAAGAAATACTGTCCCTCATCCAGGAGTGGCCTTAGGTCAACTAGTGCCCTAGGCAAAAGGGCTCCTTGGCACCCCACCACCACCACCTGGTGCCCCCATCCTGGTCTACCTACACCAAGTAAATACTAGAAAAGCACCCCTGCTAGATTGGCGCCCTAGGCAGCTGCCTAGTTGGCCTATGCCTAAGGCCGGCTATGCCCTCATCTACTCTAAGATATAATAGCAAGGCCAAGGCAAACTTACAGTTTTCTTGGTGAGTTCTCTTTTCTTGGTGTCAGCTGATTACTTAGTACTTGGCAAACTGCTCTGTATTTGACAAACTGCTGTCTCAATTGTCCAATTTCAAAATATATTAGCTGCTTTAAAGAAATTATTTTCTGTCAATCAGCTGTTTAAACAATCTCCTAGCAACAAGAAACTTTCCAATGACATCACTCTCTGCTCAGCTGATTCTCCATAGCTTGTACTTTAGAACATCCCTCTCAAACATGCACAGTTAGAACTGTATCAAAGCAGTGACAATTCCCTCCAGTAGAGCTCTTTTGAGTATGTACCTTTAACTCCTAGTGGGCGTGGCTTCAGCATTTAAAAATTGAAGTTATCACCTTACATTTTTAACAAATACCTATTGACAGAGGTCATATATCAATAGAATTGCGTTTGCTATCATGTATGCTTCAAGATACAATTTTCCAATACCTTGTATGTAACATGGTTTTGGAATTATTAATGCAAATATGAACAAGCAATATTTGATGCCTAGAGGAGCAGTAGGGTGTAACTGCAGAAATGCCTGGAGACGTCACTCGGCTGTAATGAGTTAAGCATTCTGTTTAAACAGGGAAAGACTCAACATTTTAAAACTTATTTTACATTTTCACAATTAAGCATGCTGGCATACAATACAATTTAATCTGAGAATATGTACAGATCTCATGCCAGACATTTTAACACAGATGACAGTGCTTTTGGTTACTTCACAGTTATTATCAAGGGTACATAGAATGCATTATAAATACACTAGTTTGCGGAAGTGCGTATATTGGAAAGGGTCACATACACGAATGCTAGGAATGAAGAAGGAGGAAGAAGACATGTGATACATAGGAATGCACATCATATAAGGGCATGTCAGTGTATGTACACTCCAAAGACAAGCCAGCATCATAAAATTAAGCGCATATGTACATAGCACAGTATGTATTGCTATTCATATCTCCTGTGTGAGTATTTTATTTTTGTCAACACACATTATAATATATTTTATGTGACTGACACACAAGGATACATATCAATGGAGATGACTGGTTGTGATATAAACATCCTGACATGATCACTGGAGAGGGCATTTAGCAAGGACGGTATATACAACTACCATAACCATTAGTCTGTGACATTGACATAAAATATGTGATCAGAAGGTATTTATACATTTTCTGCAGAAAAGGGTCACATACACGAATGCTAGGAATGAAGAAGGAGGAAGAAGACATGTGATACATAGGAATGCACATCATATAAGGGCATGTCAGTGTATGTACACTCCAAAGACAAGCCAGCATCATAAAATTAAGCGCATATGTACATAGCACAGTATGTATTGCTATTCATATCTCCTGTGTGAGTATTTTATTTTTGTCAACACACATTATAATATATTTTATGTGACTGACACACAAGGATACATATCAATGGAGATGACTGGTTGTGATATAAACATCCTGACATGATCACTGGAGAGGGCATTTAGCAAGGACGGTATATACAACTACCATAACCATTAGTCTGTGACATTGACATAAAATATGTGATCAGAAGGTATTTATACATTTTCTGCAGGAACTTGTACAACTGTAATGATTTCTCAGTAATCTATAAGACCACTTTTTGAAGGTGTTAAGAGGGACAGTGTTACACCTGTCATTAAAATTAGGGGCAATCCTGCCCCGTTGAAAGCTTTGCATGACACATAAGCTATAATTCACACCTTCAAGAATGCAACCCTTGCCATCAATGTTGTCAATGAGCTGTTTAATTGCTGGGTTCAGCACAGATAGACTTATCACCCATGCATCTTGAAGGATATCTGCACTGTCAACTCCTAATGGTTATTCATCACAGAGAATACTTATGTATGGCCAACAAGATGTGTGGTAGCTCAGTTTGCCAAAAGTGGTATACTTGACTAAAGCATCCCTGGATGACATAGTTATCAGCCATATGGATAATAACACTTAAAACGAACATACTATTTTGAGTGGATTTCCTACATACAGCTGTATATTACATGAATCTGACACATGTAATAGCAATGGATATTGTCTGCAGCATCTGCAACTGATGTGTGAATTCATAAGTGATCCATCATAATCAATGGCACAGTACTATGTAAGGCTAATGGCAATGCATCAGTTATGCTAATGTGCACAGAAATCCCAGCATTGCAAAGTCTAGCTTCAATGAGAAAAGACGCTGTCACTGTAGAATTGTTCACATACCATACAATACATGGAGCACACTTTATATCAGCACGTCAATCCCAGGATATGTGCCACATGATCATTTTCACCCTGACATTGCCATGGAAAATTTTACACTACCATGAAATCTTGACATGCATGCATGCATGCATATGTCTTCATGAAGCTATCAGGTGGTAATCCTGATGTGAGTACTGGTATGTTTGTGGTGCTGTACAGTCACACTATAGCTGTACCAAGTATACAATTGAACTTCATAAGTTTATAGGTGCATAGGAGAGTACACGGTTAAAGTCCCAATATCCCATAAAAGCCTAGCCATATTTAACATGAGTTACACAATTTTCGATAGCTATGTGAACAATGTTCACACAGGGATGTGCCTGTGCTATGTTATCTATTACCAACTGCCTCTGTCCATGTGGGGCATGGGCATGACAACAGGAATACAATCATGATTAACCATCCATTAATTTATGTTCCACTTGAGGAGGGTCAAGAAAGGCTTTTGCTTTATATAAATGGCAAGCATGTTCCAGAGAAGGGGTAGTGCCTGACAGATGTTTCTAACACTCCAGTATGATTTTTTTTATGCAAGAGACTAGGCTAACTTCTTTGGAAAGAGTGACCCTTGTGCAGTTTGTGTTAATGTGCAACATTGCCATCAAGACCAGATTGTAGAGTGCCCTGTAGGCCAGACACAGATCGATCATTAGTAGTCTGTTACAGCCATAATACAGTGATAGGGCTATAAATCTTTCTGTATATGATTTCTTGTTTACGCCATGTATCTTCATTGTGTAAAAACTCTGGGTTTGCTTCAGCTATTGCAGATGTGTGGTGAGGTGCATGCAAAAGGGGTGCATTGTATTTAATTATTGGTGTGATGAGAGCCAAGTACAATGTCATTATAAAGTCATTTGATGTGGTTAGTCTGCCCATACTTATGAATTGTGCCACATACAAGGGATTTGTTACCACTGTGGATGCATGGTGGTTGATGTTCTGATGACTATTTAACAGAGTATCCAGATCACGTACTACAGTGTGTACTCATAGAAGTGTGCTGTCTATATTGTAATTAGCTTGTATATTCACTTTTCAAAAGGGAATAATTATGATTTTGTGTTCATGTAGTGTTTCCTGGCTCTGGCACAAATTATTTTTGTTCATTAATAGTTTCTGCAGTATATTAATAATGTTTGTGGATTCAATGATTGTCCAGATTTTGCAGTCATCCACAAAGCTGGTCAGATAAAGGCTGTCTAAGTTAGTCTTGCCTTCTAGGAATAAGCACCGAACAGGAAAGGGCATAGTTCAGAACCCTGTGATATGACCTCTTGCCAGTGATGAAGTCACACACTTCGACGGTACGTGTCCTGTCAGTGATCCTTTTGGTTACCCACCTGGTGATGTATGGATTTATGGCAAGTTGAGACAGTTTATCTGTAATACCTGAGTGTGGATTTGTGTCAAATGTTTTGGCCAGGTCTAGTTAGGTGGGATGCACAGTCTTTCCTTCATCCATACCCTTGGTGACCTTTTGAAAGAAGTCAAACAGATTTATCAGACATGGTGTATCCTTAAGGAATCAACAATGGGTCACGTACACAGTTGGTAGATTACCTGTGTCCTTTTTTATAAGGTCCATGATGATTCCTTTGATTGCTTTGCAGATGAGGCTAGTCAAGCTTATGGATTTATAATTCTGTGGGTCAGGTGATGGTCTACCCTTGCTCAGATGGATGACTTTACTGTACACCCTTCTGCCAGAGCATAGCCTGTTTGGAGGCTGTGGTTAAGTAGTGATCAACTGTGTCTGCTAGGTAAGGTTGCAAGTTATAGAAACAGCATCCTGGGATGTTGTCAGGGCCCATTGATGTCATGTTTTTAACCTTATAGAAAACACAGATGAGCTACTTTCTTGAGAAAACAAGCTGAGTAATGTTTGCCTGTTTCCTACAGTTGAATATATGTAGTGCCATCCACAAACAGCTCTGCACTTAATTGTGTACTCCCCATATCATTTTGTACTTATTTAAAAATGATTTGTGACAACACCTCTAAATACAGCCTTGGGTATGTATCACATGTCATACAGTGAAAGTCTTCACACAGACATACAACTCTGCCAATGTCAATAAATACATCAATTGCACATCATATGCATATGTGCTTTTCACTGTAAAGTTGCGTTTGAGTGGCCTGATACCATCTATGGATACATTACAAATGAGGTGGATGTGCCTTGTGCAGAAGAGCTACTGACACAAATGTTTTCAGTCACACAATACCACCAGGGACCACCTCAGTAATCATTCTGAATAGCAACACAACTGTGAATACAATGAATTCACAAAGGTTACAATTGAATCTGGACTACTTATATGTTTGTGTATATAACAGAATTACAAATGTGGATAAAACAAGACATTTGTGTCCATGTAATCGGTATGACATTATACTGATGTATCTCACTGAGCATTTAATGATGGTAGGTAAAGACATGCACACCTGAGCCATACTGCAACTGTCACTGTGATGGTTGGATGATAACTCGCTAGAATGTTGGTATACCCCACTATAAAATACATGTGCCTTAGTAAGGAAACAACATACATACCATCATCCCATGTCAACAGTTCTCAGGATGCATATTACTACAGCTGTTATGTAAGGAACATGTAATCAAATGGCAGCAGAGGCCATCAATACATTACCTCAAATCACAGATTAGAAAACACTGTTGCAGGGCTACAGTACATACATACATACCTCTACACAGCACATGTAGATAACAGCAATATTGACATGGGCAGTATTCATGGGGTCATAGGACATTAGTAGCTAAAAGCCAACATTACATAAAATTCTAGCCATTATTATGGCATTTAAACAAAAATTGCAATAACTATAGGTTGGAAGATAGTAAGGTTATGTGTGTATGCATTTGATTGCATTACATACTGCCTC